>NC_133022.1:1362500-1662500 GCF_048564905.1 Vicugna pacos
AATGGAATACTACTCAGCCATAAAAACTGACAACATAACACCATTTGCAGCAACATGAATATTCCTGGAGAATGTCATTCTAAGTGAAGTAAGCCAGAAAGAGAAAGAAAAATACCATATGAGATCACTCATATGTGATATCTAAAAAAGAAAAGAAAAGGACAAGTGAACATAAATACAATACAGAAACAGACTCACAGGCATAAGAATACAAACTTGTGGTTGATGCAGGGAGACAGGTGGGAAGGGACAGACTGGGAGTTTGAAATTTGCAGATACTGACAGGTGTATATAGAATAGATAAACAAGATTATCCTGTAGAGCACAGGGAAATGTATACAAGATCTTGAGGTAGCTCATGGCTAAAAAAAATGTGACAATGAATATATGTATGTTCATGTATAACTGAAAAATTGTGCTCTACACTGGAATTTGACACAACATTGTAAACTGACTATAATCCAGTTAAAAAAAAGAACTACTCCACAGTGTAATTTCCACTTTTCCACTCCAGGCTCCTACAGGGGCAGGTGAGGATAAGCTGTGTCTTGAAGAGTCAGACAGACCAGACGGAGGTGCCAAAGACTGGATAGGCTGTGGGTATGTTATAAGTTAGCCTTATCAGATTTGTTTTGACCTCCATGTTTGGGAAATAGCTCCAAACTCCACCTGCAATATTCTGGAAATTAGACAAAACCCTGTGCAATATGGAGGGTTGGAAAGATTCTGTTCTATCTCAAAGAATATGTTCACAAAACACTCTGGAGAAATGGGAATTCAAAATACAAATTCAGTTTAATCTTAGAGAAAGATGCAAAGAAGAAACTAAATATGCCTGCTAATTCCATGGTCCAAAGTTACCCACTGCCATCACATTGCTCTTCTTTCCAGTTTAATTTCCTCAGGCATACATTTTATATGTTAACAATAAAACCAAATACAGGAACAAAGTAGCACTGATTTGTAGTAATCTGTGGATGCATGCATAGAGCTTAACACACCCTTATACACCATTTAACTACAGTACATGTTCCAAAAGGTGAGGAAGAAACAAAGAGGGTTGAGTTCCTTGGATTTTCCAGCACATATTTGAGAGTAAAAGAGGAGATACATACACCCTTGTGTTCATTGCAGCATTTTTACAATAGCCAAGATATGGAAGTAGCCTAATGCCCATTGATAGATGAATGGATAAAGAAAATGTCAGATATACACACAATGGAATATTACTCAGGCCAAAAAAGAATGAAATCTTGCCATTTGAGATAGCATGGATGGACCTAAAAGATCCTGTGCTAAGTAAAACGTGTCACATAGACAAAGGAAAATACTGCATGATTTCGCTCATATGTGGAAGGTAAAAAAACAAAACAAATGAATAGAACAGAACTGAACCAGCTTCATAGATATAGAAAAGAAATGAGTGGTTGCCAGAGCTTAGAACAGTGGACAAAGAGTGAAAAAGGTGAGGGACATATAAGAGGTACAAACTTTCAGTTGCAAAATAAATGAGCCATGGGGATAAAATATACAGCATGCAAAATATAGTCAATCATATTGTAATCACTTTGCATGGTGACAAATGGTCACTAGACATCATAGTGATCATTTAAAAACTTACCACCAGCGCCAGAACCACCACCTTTGTTGATTATAATGGTATGAGGTGCTGAGACTGAATCAGAGCAGACTTTGGAAATCTGTGTAATTTTTAGAGCTTATGAAATCTTTGTTAAGGACTAGCCCTGGTTTCCAGATTCAATTTCTCTAAAATGCAGATTCAATTCCTCTAACATTCCACTTGTCAGTGGTTGCTGGATTTATTTTAATCACTCCTGATACAGTAGGGGCTATGTTCACTCACGCACTAAGTTAGTTATCGATCGATGCATTAAAAAATGACCCTAAAATGTAGCAGCTAAAAAACAAACAAAAAACCTGAGGTTCATTGCTCACAGGTCCTGAAGACTAAGTGCACAGCAGGGACCATAAGGGAGAGAGGGAGATAGAGGGAGAGGATGCAAGCTCTGTCCAAGGATGTGGTACCCAGGGTTTCACAGCTTCAGTCCTCATCCTTCTTCGGAGAATTTAAAAACATAAGAACAGGAAGGGAAGAGTTGGGTCACTTAACAAGTCATCCATCCAGGTCACCCAGGGATCTCTAAAAGAGGATCTTCATGAATGAGGCGGCCTGGCCCCTTATCTAGATGTTGATAGGGTATCTGTATCTGTCACACAGCTGGCAATATGTTGATTCAAGATGGGTGTCTTTGAAATGGATGCCAATCAAAGGCTTATTGTCACGTGCTTCATTACAGTGGAAAAAGCTATGTGCTGGGAACTTATAGATTGTGTACACCATCTGCAGAGATGATGCCCTACAATTGCCTAAGTCTTGGGGGACTTTGCTTGCAAAAATGACCGAAGCAATTCTCCCCTGTTTTTTTTTGGAATGTGGCTTTGCACCTCTGGCCACCGGCAGATGAGAACCATTGAACCTAAGCTGGACCGTGATGTTTTATTAGTCTGCTCACATCACCATAATGAAGAATGTAGACTGGGGGACTTAAAGGACATCTGGCTCTCATAGTTCTGGAAGCAGATGTCTAAGTCATAAATATACATGTATATATATATACATGTGTATATACATGTATATATGTATATACACACACACACAGACATACAGATAAATGTGTATTATATGATGAATAATGAATGGATATACACAGAAATAAACATATCTGTGTTTTCTCATTTGAATTTCACAATAATCTAAAACAAGTGTAATATTCCTACTGTGATGATGAAAGAACAAAAGATCATAAGAAGCTACTCAATGAGCAAAAGATAGAGCCCACTGTTTTCCCCAGTAAAGCGTGCTACACCTGGGTCTTCTCATCCTGTGTGGTTAATTGAATTCACTGACTGAGAGCTTGTGAACAGGGATGGTCTGTTGTGAATGTACATTGTTTTCCTTTTAAAATTCCTGGAACACATGCACCGTGAAATAAAATGCACGCTAGCTCTTCAGCTGGACAGATGTTTCTAACGTTCCAGGTAAGTCTAAAATTTGCAATTCTGTCTAATTTTCTTCATTAGTCAAATATTACTTAATTATTGACTGTAAGAAGTAAATTTCAGCATTTTCTATTTCGATGAGCAGATCCTCCTTGCAGAAATGCTGCAATTGTGCTATTTAACTTCAATTTGATTTTCTCTTAAAGGAGAGGCATCACATTATGGTTGTGATATTCTTGATCTGGATGGCTTTAAACGCTACAGAATGTAGGAATATTTACTGTCACTTTTCAGAGGATGTTCAATTGTCTCCAATCAAACTCAGTATGTATTTAAATGTTAAGTAGGTGTTACTTCTGATTGCTGTGTCTGAAGGGTTTTCCTGTCTGCAGCCAAACATAACAAAGTCAAACTTAATTGATTTCTTTTAAGTTCAAAGTTACTCTCCTCTCTAACGTTACAAGGACTTCCCCAGCTCTCTTAGCCTATTCCTACATAATGCTTTCAGATCAACACTCTGTAATACTTGCCCTTAATTTACATGAGAGTCCGCAGTATGACCCAGGTCGAGGTGAGAAGGTATTAAAGTCACCTCAGTGATCTGGTCCACGTACTGTGATTGGAGAATCCAAAATTGTTCCCGATGCCGTATGAAATCTCTCCAACAGTTTGGCATTTCCTGAGACTCATTCTTGTATACATACAGTATTCATACAGTGATGCTGGAGTTTCTAATCGTGACCCTTGTGGGGATCCAAAGAGATGAACTAAAGATGGAGGCCAGTCTGCTACACAAGATCATTGGAGGTCCCTTTGTTTGCACCTCCTGTATCGGCAAACTGGTTGTCCACTTTGCTGTTTCAAGTCCAGTCCAGAAGAGTGAACCTTCATGGGACCAGATCCCTTTCCAAATTAGCTCATCCTCTGTACCCTGCCCAGAATCCATCTCCATAACAATGCACATTCTATAGGAAACAGAGGCATCGTTATCAAGAAAGACAGGAGATACACATGGACAAACAGAAATGCCACTCATAACTCAGAGATATTTGTTCTCAATGCTCCTGTGTGATTCTCTTGTGACCTTGGTGTTCTGTGTGGCTTGGTTTCACCCATTCCTCACTCGAAAACCATCACTTGGAACAGGTCCTCCTGCGGACCTGAGAGCAGGCATGCTGTATAGAGCTGTGTGCTTTCAAACGTGGGCTTCCATCATCAGCAAGTTAGCAATCCAGACGGCAAGAGTTACAAAAACTCAGTGTGAAGATGGAAAATGATTTTTAAGAATCTATCTTTATTGAACTAGATCTTGGCCCATTGCTTTCAATTGCACTGAAAATTATTCTGAAAGATATTTACTTGTGGCATACACACACATCCACATATGTGTGCACACACAAATAAGTACCATAATAAATCAGCTTTTGGAGAAAATTTGATAATACATTTTCTTTCCAGAGTGCTTTATTATCTTGAATCTGCTAAAAAAAAGTCCACAGTCAAGAAACGAGTTTAACTCCATACAGTCTAATTTAGTTTCCAAATCTAACTTGTGCGCTGATGAGGGAAGAGATGTTAAAATCTGTCTGCATACCTGTCACATTACTAGGATGAGGCACTGAATGATGTCACTGGAATGTCATATTGAATAAAGACCTTCCCCAAGAGTGAGAAAGAAAAGAAAGCTTCTTCTCTTGCAAGGAGCTATTGCGGTGTCTACCTGAATTACCTCTCCGGGTATTTAGACGAGGTCTGATTTGGTTCACAATTCTTTGGAATATTTGCTTTTTTTTTTTTTCCTTTTTCAGTTTTATTAGGTAGAATTGTTACCGTTCGACTGCACATACACATTATGTTGCATGTAAATACGTATGTACAGTATACTGCTCTTTTTATTTTAGTTTACATATATGTACTGTTCATTGTTTCTGAGAGTAGTGAAGAGCTTTAGCTTTTTAAACTTACATCGTTATCAAAGGAATAAAGCCAACCACAAAATAAGAATCAACAGAACTCGGTAATCTGGTCATAAAGGACAGTCAAAAGTGCTTACACATATTCAAGAAATCAAAATGATAATTAGTCCATTTGTGGCCTTATTATTACCTTTAGATTCCTCATAGGAATGATGTCATATGGCATTTTGATTTCTCTTTCCAGCCCACTTCACTTAGAGTGACAATTTTCAGGTCCATCTATGTTGCTGGAAATGGTATTATTTTATTCTTTTTCATGGCTGAGTAGTATTCCGTTGTATAAATATACCACAGCTTCTTTATCCAGTCATCTGTTGATGGACATTTAGGTTTCCATGTCTTGGCTATTGCAAGTAGCCTTGCTGTGAACATTGGGGTGCAGGTGTCTTTTGGAATTTTATTTTTCTCCAGAGATATGCCCTGGAGTGGAATTGTGAGACCTTTCCCTTTTTAAGCTTTTGGAAAATCACTAGCTGATATCAATTTCTCAGGGCTTTATAGAGTGTTGGGACTTTTCTGAAAAACACAACCCCCTCAAGAAGAGATTACTTCACGAGTCATCTGTAGACACAGAGGTGTCCCAAGGGATTGTCACAGAGGCAGGGAATTGGAGCAGAGAGCAAAACAAAGGAAACCTGGAGTTCAAAGGGCTGCTTTGGAGAACCTCCTTTCTGGGAGTCTTGTCTGATGGAGGCAGTGGAAGGGCAAGAAGTAGCCAAAACTCTTCCTCATCCAGAAGTTCATAGACATGAAACACAGGACTTGGCCACTTTATAGTTTTACCAAAGGAAAGTCCTGCCTGAGGTCGCCCCCTGGAGAGGGAAGGGCTTTGTCTTCGTATTTATTGTGTCTCTCTGTGCCTGTTTTCTGGACAAATATAGGATTTTTGTTGCAAGGGCTACTGATCTGTTCAAGCCTCTTAATTTCTCTCTGAGAAAAAACAAAACAAAACATATCTGAACAAATAAACAAAGCTTTACTTTCTCATTATAATCTAAAAGAAGTTTTAAAAACTATTCTAGAAACAGGATAGCACAGTCCACTTTAAAAGACTTGAAAATTGATATGTGTTTTTGTTTTGGAACATATCTTAGCTATTACAACTAGACACTAATTTGACTCTTAAGATTCCAAAATATTTTGTTACAGGAAGTTTATATCATGGGACAAATGTTTTTCTTTAAAGGTGAGATTGAAAATCTACATCTTCTCAAAATGCAATCATTGTCAAAGATGTATCATAACATTATTTCAACAGTAAAGTATGGTATTTGATGTATTCCTGGCTATTGGATATGTTGAAAACATATGCCTGGTAGTAAAAAAAAAAAAAAAACATACATACTCATTCACACCACGTCTGGGATTTTGAAAAGTGTTCTCACTGCTACTTAGAAAATGCATTGATTTCAAAATTGCAAAATAGATAAACAAGATTATCCTGTAGTGCACAGGGAAATATACACAGGATCTTGTGGTAGTTCACAGAGAAAAAAATGTGACAATGAATATATGTATGTTCATGTATAACTGAAAAATTGTGCTCTACACTGGAATTTGACACAACAGTGTAAAATGATTATAAATCAATAAGAAATGTTTAAAAAAAGTGCAGTATACTGTACATATGTATTTACATGCAATACAATGTGTATGTGGAGTTGAATTGTAATAATTCTACCTAATAAAACTGAAAAAGGAAAAAATTATCACATAAAATGAAGCCCATTGTGGTAGGTCCCATGCCTGATTTCAGCGAGCCAGGTAAGGCCATCTCTCAGGTCACAGTAATGAAGCCACATACTTTGCCTATGTGCTCAAATGGGGGGAAGGCTAAGAAGACAGAATATACATTAAAATCATGCACTGATGTTTATAAAATCCGAGTTGGATATCTTATTTATACAGGTTCTTGTACTGATCACATCCCAGTGGGATGAGGCTCTATTTAAACATTGTGGACGGACACGTTTTAAAGCTTGTGGCTTGCATTTCATTTATGATGATAAGATCATATTAAGCTAAATTAATGAGGACCATTCTCTTTATTTCCGTTAATTAACCATGAAAAAATATAGCATGGCGACTCGTATCTTTGTGATTAAATAAGTCATAGTAACTTTCTTAGCTCTCCTCTTTCTTTCTTTCTTTCCTCCTTCCTTCCTATTTTGTTATTTTATTTTATTATTTTATTTTATTTTATTTTATTTTATTTTATTTTATTTTATTTTATTTTATTTTGTTTTATTTTTGGTTTAAACTCAGGTTTTCAATTCTTTCAGCAGTAAAATAGGGTCTTTGTCTTTATGCAATTATTTCTGAGTTGCAAAATTTCTTTCTTGGCATATTTTTCCCTCTGCTACCTTGTTTTTCTCCGGTATTTGCTGGTTCAATCTTGGCTGCCACTGTCGGGCAGACAGAAAGGTCAGGAACACTTTTTATTACATCTGTAGTGAAACCTGAGCTGAGACGTGGAGCAGTAGGCTGCTGAGGTCTGCCTCGGCTGCCTACTTGTTATGTCCTGTTTTTCATGCAGCACAATGTTTTTTATTATGTTTTTTATTCTGACACCAAATACTATGGTACTAGGAGAATATAATAATTCGAGGCAGATCCTACGCTCACACCACACACGATTCATACACTGGTCTTCTTTGGTTCCCTTATAAGCCCAGCAAAATGATGGGTCCAGGCATGATACACAAACTTTCGCTGAATTAATAAATAATGAGGAAGTCTTTACCCAATCCACATATTACCCTACTGGAAGTTTGATTTTCAAATATCCTAGAACATCTCAAATCATTCTGTATGATTCCTTTAGTTTCATCTCTTATGTCTTTGTTAATCTGAACTCCAGATAAATTTGAATCACCACAAATATCTGGAAGGTGAAGGATAATTTCCAAGACAACTATTTATCACTTTAGATATATATATTTTTTCTATTCTGGTAAAATACAACAAAATTTAAATATCTTGCGGTTGACCATACATAAACACTGCACAGAGAGCATACAGTGTTTCTGTTCCACTTGCTACTTTGATAAAATTTAATTCTACAGTGTTTCCTATTTTATACTCAAAAGAGCTAAACTGACCTTGGTCAAAATCAGAGCAATTTGAACCCTGTCTGAACTGAAAAAAAGTGCATAACCTTTCAGTTGAGAGTTAATTTTATCCTCTGGGCATTTCTGAGGACATAAGCCCTGGATGTCAGCCTCTCAGATTGCTCTGAGGGACTGCTCTAAAGAGGCAGTGACGAGCCAGGATATACAGGAGTTCTTGCAAAAAAAAAAGCAACAAAAAAACAAAACAAAACCAAACTAAGTAGTTGGAGCATTAAAAGATGACTGTTAATTTAAGAAAACCAGACATTTCAAGTTAAGGAATTTGGCGCTGTTCTATGTTTGGGAAGGTGCAAAATCTGAGCTCGTTGAAATCATTCCTTTGATGTGCACCTGAGCTCTCGAGGGCCAGCGTCCTGTTCTTTCCCCTCAGGGCGCACCACAGGGAGGACTGCAGAGGACAGGCTGCATCTTTGTCTGCATCCTGAGTTCCCCCCGCCCCCTCGGGGGTGGGGGTAGTGGGGGTGGAGGTACTGGCTGATGACTTGATGGCTGCAACGTCCTTTATTTACTGATATGACAGGGAACGTTCCTCATTCACACTTGTGAAAATACTTTTGAAATAACCCCTTGCATAGTTTAACAACAACAACAACAAATGTTTCACAAGATATACAGAGCTGCAAATATTAAAACAATTAAAAAACCCATTAAAGGAAATGTTAACCTTTCTTAAATTAGATGTAGAACAATTTATTTTGGTTTATAGGAAAGGGAGTCCAGAGTACCCTGAAATCACAAAGCTAAACTTACATTTACCTGATATGATTCTAATTTGAGTGTATGGCCTGCGTGCAGAGGTAAGATGAGTCTGAGAAAGCCCCAGGGCTGTCTCAGGAAGGAAAACTTTCAAAGTGGTGTCATTATACCTTGGGTTTCCCACCTGCAATGAGATACACGCATCACCACTTGCCTAGAACATTAGGGAAGAACAGTTTTGAGGATCCCAGAGCTCAGGGCTGCTCTGGCGCTGCTGGCATGATCAGTATCTGACCCACACATCTCGTGACGGGTGGCAGACAGCTCTGTGACAGCCAGCCTCTCGGTGTGGATCAGGAATGACGCTGCTTCTACTTAGTTTGGGAAAGTGATGTTTCATTGGAGGGACCTCATTATTTATCTGGGGATGCGAATGGGGATAAATCAATGGGGGGTAGGATGGGGATAAAGAATGAAGACACTATTTCATGTTATGTTTGTGGATATGGGTACTTAAATGTCCCTGGGGCATTTCAGTTGCATCAGGGCTTCTGGACTTCCTCGCACAGGGTCTTTGCAGCCTCTCCCATGCTGTATGCAACCTAAGAGCTCGCCTCGTATTTTAGTCTGAGATGCGCGGTACAATAAAAAGGCATATGCAATTTTTTAATTATGAAATTTTATTAAAATGTAACTTACAGATTTATACTAAGACTTAGGTCCTCCTAATCATGTCTGGGCAGTTAGCTCATTGCACAAGGTGTGCAATTCAGTAGAGAAAGTGTGCAACCCTGTATTCCATATTCATTCATTCATTCATTCATTCATTCATTCAAAATGTATATTTTACTATGATACTGTGTTAAGAATCATGGAATGTAGATGCTGGGGACACAGCCACAAAATACCCTGTTACAATCCATGCCTTCATGGAGTGTCCACACTTGTGAAGGCCAGTGATAACAAGGGACGTGAATCCAAAGGGAAAGAGTGTGATGATGAAACTGGCCATAATTCCAGACTCTGAGAAGCGGGCAGGTTTCCTCAGTCGGGACAGACGAGATAACAGATGTTGCTACAGTAACCAATGATGGCTGTCACTTCCTGGTAGGTTAACGTAACAGGACGTTAATGTTTCCTCTCTGTCCCTAATCACCCCAGGACACAGGATCCGCCTGGAGAAGCGATTTATTCAGGCTCCCACATCAGCTATTAAAAGCACACTTGGCTTGTGTTCACAATCCTCTGGCCGGAGCGGGACCCACAGCCCCACCAGCCACAAGGGATCAGCATTTCGTCTCCATCACGTAGCCTGGAGAAGAAAGCTAGGTGTCAGGAAGCTGCAGTGATGATGGAGCGCTCTTCTTTCCCCTCGTTCATGCATTATTCAAAATCCACCTACAAATGGAAAATGTGTCCCCTGGTCCAAGTTGGCTCTGATTTTTTGTCCTCTAAACCGTGCTTTAAAAATTTCTTTTTTCTCCTTCACTGTATATGTAGTGTCTGGCCTTCAATAAATATTGACTGAATGGACTAGCATTTGGTATACACACTTTGTGCCTGCAGATGATGGAACTTAGATCAATGTTTCCACTGATATTTCTTCTTTCTTAGTTGAAGAAATCCTGAGAGATGCCCGAGGGAAAAAAATATTCTTACCTGGAAAAAAAAATAATGAAAAGTTTTGAAGGTTTTGATATGGGAGAAATGTCTAATTTGGGTTTTAAAAGTATTAAAAGGTTACTCATTTATCAGCACAGATAACACAATGGAAGGATGCACGGTGGCTGTTGCCGGTCACCAGGTGAGACCGTGTCGGTGTAAAATTCAGTGTCACCTGTGGTAACAGAAAGAGCAGATGGATTCTGGCAGGATTACTCAAGTGATAGAATCAGCTGATCTGGGGGTGGATTTGCTCTGTAGGGGACGGTGGTGGAGATCAGACATGAGCCCCGAGTTCCCTGCCTGGCCATGAGAGATGGACGACACGGGGAGACCCTCAGAATGGAAGCATGTGTGATGGAAAGCCAAGATTTCAGTTTTTGATAATGATTATATCCTCATTAGATGCTCAGCAAGTGATGAGCTGAAATGGGACAGAATTTCTCTCCCTCTCAATCTATTTATCTAGCTAGATGACAGGTAGTAATTAGAGGTATACCAGATAGACCTCTCTCTCTCTCCATTTATACATGTATATAAATAAAATCAATATTCATTATTCATAGATTCTGTTTTTAGGAATTTACCCCTTCACTCTGGGTTACTTGTAAACCCAGATCCCAAATCAATCCCTTTGTGTCTTCATGGTCACTCACAGATGTGCACAAAGTGACAAAAACGCAGCTGAGTGACCTCGCCCTCATGCTCCCAGCTGCGTTCCGACGAGGCAATGCTTCGCCTCCTTGTCTTAGCTCTCACCCTGTAAATGTGTCCCTTTGGTGGTAGATTTAGTTCCACATTGTCACCTTTCTGTGCTTCCTTGGGTGGGTGGCCTTGTTGTTTACAGAGCCCCCCCCCAGTGGAGTCCCAAAGTGCTGTGTCATGATGCTCAGAGCAAGAACGCTGTGACATGTGTTACAGAAAAGCTGTGTGGGATGGATCAGCTCATCTCAGGCATGAGTTACGGTGCTGCTGGCTGTCAGCTTGACGCCAATTAACCAACAGTGTATGTTTATATATTTAAACAGGTGTCTTTAAATGAAAACACACATTTTTTTAAAAGATTTTTTTTTCAGCTGATCTAACGTGACCAGAGGCTTGCAGAAAGCTAACCTTGTGTTTCCCCGAGGAGCAATGACTCAGGATGAACTAATTCAATGTTTGTGGTAACTTCATGGAACGTAGCAACTGGGGATAAAATGAGAATTGACTGTCCGTGTGTCTGTGGCAAAGAATCCACGTGCACAGATGAGTTTGCATTTAAGAGGGGTGGGAGTTATACAGCACAGAGGGGAGAGACCAGGATTTGTTTGGAAGGATTCCAAAGTGTAAGGATCTGGTGTAGAACATACACACTAAAAAGGAGTGTCAGCGAGGTTGAGGGATTTCTCAACAGCCGCCTCATTTCTTTGTATATAAAGATTCCAAATACACGTTCCTTAAATTAGACCTTCAGTTACATTTTTAAAGTGTTATAAAATCCACTATCGGTTAAGTGTTTGGTAAATGAGTTAATTTTTAGTGCCATTAAAAAAAATTGCCAATTCTTTCATAGAATAGAGTAGAAATAGTTACAAAATTTAAGAAATAAATCATTCACTTTTTCCAAGTCTAGAAATTTTACTCAAAGGAATTTATCTCAGTATAGTCTCCTGATAGATCAAAAATTAGAGCTAGAATTACAGCGTTGTATACTTTTGTATCAATTCTTTAAAGTTTATATGTCCATTCATCAAAATGGTATATATATCATAAAAACGTACATTTTTGATAAATGTCAAGTAAATATTGTATATACATAAAAAGATGTTAATATAACAAATATTTGTTAAAACAAGTATATTAATATTATTTCCCTTGAAAATCATGTTATTATGATCTGAAAAACATTTTTTTGGTATTTTCTAATATATGAATTCATTTTTTTATGGCCCTGAAAAATTCAAATTCTGTGTAAATTAAAAATATTATTCATTTATCCCTGTGGAATATTTTAAAATTTGAATTATGTGAATTTCATATATATATATATATATAACAATAGAAAAGAATAAGAATTTTGAAAGTAATTTTAGTCTTTTAACTATCTACAGATGTGATTTTATGTATATTTTTAATGAATGAAGTTTAAGACCAAGCACAGAAAGTAAGCTGGTGTTTCACCACAGTAAATCACTACCAGAGAGATTTTTTCAGTCTAAATGTTGCTGATTATATTCCTGTGATTCTATTTAACATACCCACGGTATATTCCCCAAATTTGTACCTGAGGATTGAAGGCAGCAGAACCTAGAACCTTCTACATTCAATTTTGACATGTGCACTATTACTGCCCCCCACAGACTGGCCATGTTGCCAAAACAAATTTCCATGCAATAGATTAAAATAGTTTTTTTTTTTGTCTTTTCCCTCCTTGAATGTTTGCATTCTTTGTAATAAATCATTTTTTCTTACACATACTCAATCGGTCCAAGCCTTTCAGTTTCTCCCTGAGATCATTCTGTTCGTGACTCACACACAACTTACGTGAGTCTGGAGATAAGCAAGTTACGTTCTGTAACTTCAGTGACTCTGTTTTCTTAAACATGGGAATGTCTCTGACTCCCTGAAAGGACACAGTTGGGTTTGACTTAAAGCATAAAAGGGATCCAAGAGGCTCTTGCCTCTAAGGGACATGGGTCCTCCCTGCATGATGAGAGGCTCCTATGATGGGAGAAAGCAGGGGGGCTAGGACCTACATGATCTGGACATGCAGTCATAGAAACGAGAGCTAAGAGACCTCGCATCACATGCTTGCTGCAGTAGACATGCCCTCACATCTCACTCCTCTCCCTGTTCTGTACCCTCAATGTTTGCTTTTGGTTTTGTTTTTTGAGGGCTTCACTTTTTTATCTTCTAGGTCCATATCCACAAATCTTTACAACCATCTCCTCCCTTCAACTACACATAAAGAAATTCTTAGTGCCAGGAATTGTACAATGACAATTATGCATGAATTTGTAGAGTCTTCCATTTAACTATTGCCTGAGGAAAAGGGTAAACTTTAAGAACGACATCTACACTGGAATTTAAAATGGTATCAAAGCCCTGCAGAGAAGGGGATTGCATTTTAGTATTTCCATTAATTAAAACTTTAATAGAAATACTGACTGTTGGTCACTGTATATCGTAATAGCATTTTCAGACACATAGGTGATAAATAGAGAGAAGTAATTCACAAAATTAAACACTAGCTTCTGAAAAAGGAGCTGCGACTTCAGTGTTTCTGTTCTGTAATGTGTTGTATTTCTGCCCAGTTATTTCTAGAACAATTATTGGATACTGCTTTTTATTTGAATTTTTGCTCAATTTAAGACTCATTCAGTACTTTCAATGCATATCATCCTTGGTTTCTGTTTTACATTATTTCAATTTTTTTTCCCTCGGAGTTTTATGGTTCTTCCATGTGAGTGTAATTTTTCTTTTTTTTTTTAACATTTTTTATTGAGTTATAGTCATTTTACAATGCTGTTAATTTTTCTTGATATACGTTAGGTCCTAACATCTGGTAGGATCTTTGCTCCTCCATTAGTATTCTTTTTATTTCAGAATCTATTAAATAGTCTTACTCATCTATTTTATTAATGAGTTTCAGAGTCATTTTGTCAGGTTTCATAAAGTATCTCATTAGGCTTTGAACTGGAAATGCACTCAATCTATAACTTAACTTGTAAAGAGTCATCACATCTTCATGTAATTTTTTTTTTCAAATTACAACTAGGCAGTCATGGATTTTTGTGCTGTCAAGAGACCTAAAGAATTCCCTGCTCAAGTCTTGCCCCTTCCGGTCAGGTGTGTAGTCAGATCCAGCTTTGTGACAATGTGATAAGAGCCTTGTGGCTGCTGCTCCTTCATTTATTTATTTAGTTATTTTAAAATTAAAAACCATTTTTTTTAATTGAAGCGTAGTTAGTTTACAATGTGGTGTCAGTTTCTGGTGCACAGCACAATGCTTCAGTCATGCATACACATACATATATTCATTTTCATATTCTTTTTCATTATCAGTTACTACAAGATATTGAATACAGTTCCCTGTGCCATGGCCATCGACAGAGGACTGAATAAAGGAGCTGTGGTGTATTTATACAATGGAATACTACGCAGCCATAAAAAAGAATAAACTAATGCCATTTGCAGTGACACGGATGGACCTGGAGATTGTCATTCTAAGTGAGGTAAGCCAGAAAGAGAAAGAAAAATACCACATGATATCACTCGTATGTGGAATCTTAAAGAAAAGGACAAAAAATAACTTATTTATAAAACAGACACAGACTCATAGTCATAGAAACAAACATGGTTACCAGGGTGGGAAGGGGGTGGGAAGGGATAAATAGGGAGTTTGGGATTTGCAGATACAACTACTATTTATAAAATAGATAAACAACAGGGTCCTACTGTACAGCACAGGGAATGATATTCTTTGTAACAACCTATAATGAAAAAGAATATGAAAAGGAATATATATGTATATGTACAACTGACTCATTGTGCTGTACGCCAGAAGTTAACACAACTTTGTAAACAGACTATACTTCAATTTAAAAGAACTGTATGTAAAGGGAAAAAGGGGAACTTCACTGTGCAGAAATCTTCCAAGGACTAACTTAACCAAATGACAAAAGTTAGCATGATCTGTGACGTGATGTATGATGCAGTAAGAGGGGTCCTTCACTCGTGTTGTATCCTTTCCAAACCCCCCAAATACCAACCTGATCATGAGGAAACAGCAGGAAAATCCAGACTGAGAGACATTCGCCAGGATGCCCGGCAAGTTCCCTTCAGGAATACTAAGATCATGAAAAATGGGGAAAGACTGTAAAAATTACCACCGTCCACAAGAGACTAAATCTGACTAAATGCATTGTGGGACTCTGAGCTGGAACCTAGAACAGAAAAAGATCATGAATAGCAATCCAGTGAAATCTGGAGAATGTCTGGAGTTTAATTCATAGGCATGCGCCAATGTTAGTTTCTTAATTTTGACTAATATGTCACAATAATTCCAGGAAGTGTACGGTGATGGGGAAGACTGGATGAGGGGTAGACAGAAACTCTGCATATTGTCTTTGCAACACGTTGCAGCTACGTCTAATATTACTCCAAAATAAATGATTGTTTAAAATAAGAATAAGGAAATATGAAAGAAAAATGTGCTGCTGATAAATTTGGTAACGCTAAGAAAAAAAAAATCTATTTGTAAGACCATCTACATGAAGACCATTCCTTCTTCCTTTTCATTTTTTGGTTTCCATGCTTAAGGAATTTATGATGATCATTGAGGGGTTTATCCACACAGTCTCCTTTAATGATGTAATTAAATTTTAGCAAAAGTGTTTTATAAAAGTATTGTCGTGATTTAATTTTTTTCGCGGACTGTAACAGATCCAGACTTATTGGTTAGGGTCATGCTGTTGCAAGAAACCACCAAGGATATGAGATCTGAGAACCTCCTGGGGCTCAGCCTGAGGGAACTGTCCCACGTAAATTCCAGAGATGTGGGGGAAAAATGCCAGAGCCAGAAAAGAGGTCACTTTTGTTTGTCTGTTTGCTTTTGTTTTGGGAGAGGTCATTAGGTTTATTTATTTCCTGATTTATTTTAACGGAGGGACTGGGGATGGAACCCAGGACCTCATGCATGCTAAGCAGGTGCTCTACCACTGAGCTACACCCTCCCCTTCCCAAGCCATTTGTTCTTTCAATACAAATTTACTGAGTATGTGAGGCAGTGCTCTGGGAGCTAAGCGGATGGGTTAAGGAGCCATGCCCTCTCCCTTATGGAACTTACATCTCAGTGATGGGGGAGGAATTGAACCAGCAAGGAGACACATCACACAATTTCAGGTTATGATTAAAACCAGATGAGGGCAAGGAGCCTGGATTGCTGTGACCCCACATGTGATGTGTGAGTCCCACCATCTGCCTTTAATCTGCACGAGATTTTCAAGCTCATGAGAACATTTAGATTAGCAGACAGTTGACCCAGCTTTGAAAAATCAGGTACAGTGAACACCGTCCCCCCGAAAAGGAAGATTCAGTCTTCAGGGCAACCACTGGCTGGAGAAATTGGAGCAGGGAATTCTCTGGAAGCTACCCTCAGATCTGAGGTCAGGAGATGCTGGTCAAGGTAACAAGACAGAAATGAACCCATGGGGCCGGGCAGAGCGCACGGTCAGAGTTGACCACATGCGTCTCACTCTATTTAAATACGTGTGTGTTTGGACAACTGCCCTCACAGCTCACACGTGCTCTCCACGGGAACCTTGGCCAGTGCCTTCAAATTTCACACACAAATAAGAGTTGAAATAAGGATCTCCTTCAGGGACTGCCCAAAGTGCTGAAGGACACAGGACTGTGTCCATCTCTTTGAAATAAAAGTGATAGGTTGAAAAAAAATCAATGCATCAACAATTGCGTGTGCTCAACTGAAATTATCTTTGTTTTTCTTTTACATAGACATTTATCTCCATTTTTATTTCAGCTTTAGATCACTGATCTATTCCAGCAGCCTATGTTGTCTGTTACTCTAACGATCAGGATAAATATTTCTAGAAATTGAGTCATTAGAGGCAAACAATTAGAGGCGATGTCCAAAATGCTACTTTCAATCTCCATCAAAGCCAGCAAAACCTGCTCTCCATAAAGATGAACTAATCTATTGATGGTGTTTTCCATCTATAAACATAAGATAGGGACTACACATTCAACCTCTTTAATACATATATTTAAAAAATGAAAATGTGCATTGCCACCAGTAAATCAAATGCAGAAAACTGCTCTTCTTCTGGTGTTTGCAATGGACTGAACTCTCCCAGCCCACGGCCTCCTGCCTCGTGGCAAACATGTGTCATCAGGGTTGGGTAAGGTCAACGATCCAGACTGCAACTCAAGGGCCAGGGTTGTCTGTGTGTGAAGCTAATGAGCCCGTGAGGGGGGTCAGACTCACAACACTGGCCCCAGTAGAGCTGTGTTCTGATACTGGATCTTACCAGTAATGATTCAGCGTAATTCCATTTGCTCCCAGTCTGCCTGAATGCTTTGCAGCATGGTTGCTTTCCAAAGACTTTGTGACGTCTGGACCTATATAAATAAACAGCAGAGCAGCACTGAAATTAAAATAGATTAAAATGGCTCTAACTGATGCCCTGAAGGACGGGAATGTTGGAATAGAAACCACAAATATCCTCTGTTGTGGTCTCTTTGGACAAAGCCACTTGAAAAGCCATTTATCTTTATGCTCCCAAACCATTTAAGCTATAATTCCTAAATGGGGGGAAAAAAAGGGTTTTCATCGACTTTGCAATTTTCAATTTTTGTCCCAAAGTCCTTAAAGGACAATTTATGACCTTAGTGCTAACAAACACTGATCGGGTTCCCCGGTGAGGGCAGGCACCTGGTGATGTTACTTGTTTGTACAAGGTAACTATTCTGCAGGAGGGTGACAGGTGGAGCCTAAGGTGGAATTCTAGACTCGTGTTACCTCATGGTTGGGTCCCAGTTGGAAATTTACTTTGATTCGATTTTTTTGACGGTAGGCCGTTAATGTTCGCGTTCGTTAGTACCATAACAGAGAAGGAAGTGGAGTGGGTGGTTACGCAGTGTGGGCTCTCCCAGGGACTTGACCCTCAGACCAGCCCTGCAAAGAGGGCTCTTCTGAGAAAAGGTGAATAATGTGCTTTCATAAAGCTTCTGGGAGACTCAGAGACAGATCACACTTACATCGATGCAGAGTGAAAAAAAGACAAATTCCCTGTACTGCACAGTAGGACCTTGTTGTCCATCTATTTTATATACAGTAGTGTGTGTCTGCAAATCCCAGACTCCCAGTTTCTCCCTCCCCACCCCATTCCCCAACCCGGTAACCATAAGTTTGTTTTCATGACATTGTAAATTGACTAGAGCTCAACAGAAAGAAATAAAGAATATTGACTACATAAAAGAAAAATTCTTCTTATTCTGTAAGGAAATTCACACGGCTTCAGCTCAAGGAGAATGTCAAAGCGCCCCCTGTATCCCACCTCCCCAGCCTTTTCTTTCCCCAGGAGCACTGAGAAATAGCCTTTCCTGCAAACTTCCGAGCTGACAGACACATCGTCACTAGGTGGGGGTGGTTAGGCACTAATTTGTCTGAAGGACAAAGAAAATATCTAGCAGAGGGCTAAAATAGAAGAAGCCGAGAAGTTAACACACCCCTGTACATTCCAAGAAATGACGCAATGAAAATTGAGGGCCAGAGAATTAGAGAACGGGTTGATGTGGGAAAACCACACACACATTTGGTGTCAGAAGTGTTGCGAGCAGAGGAAACAGGGTGTCCGGAAAATACTATAGCAGCATGACGTTTCATGGTGAAACGTCAAGAGTATTTAAAAGGTTTATTTAGCTATCATTTCTACAGAGTGAAATGAAGAAAACTGAGCTTTGTTGGGTATATGAGTGTATCTGTCTACTTAACTATCATTTATCTGCCTATCTGTCTGTCTGTCTATGTATGTATGTATGTATCTCTCCATCCATCTAACCTATCCATCCATCCATCCATCCATCTAATCAATCTATCTATCCATCCATTCCATCTATCTATCTATCCAACTATCTACCCACCTATGTATCCATTCTATCTATCTATCTATCTATCTATCTATCTATCTATCTATCTATCTATCTATCTATCTATCTATCTATCCATCCATCCATCTAACCTGTCTCTCTGTCTGTCTATCTGTCTATCTGTCTGTCTATCTATCTATCATCTATCTATCTATCTATCTATCTATCTATCTATCTATCTATCCATTCCATCTATCTATCTATCCATCCATCCATCTAACCTGTCTCTCTGTCTGTCTATCTGTCTGTCTATCTATCTATCTATCTATCTATCTATCTATCTATCTATCTATCTATCTATCCATCCATCCATCCATCTAACCTGTCTCTCTATCTGTCTATCTGTCTATCTATCTATCCATCTATCTACCCACCCTATCTATCTATCATCTATCTATCTATCTATCTATCTATCTATCTATCTATCTATCTATCTATCTATCTATCTATCTATCTATCCATTCCATCTATCTATCTATCCATCTATCTATTTACCCACCTATCTATCTATCTATCATCTCTAACTGGACCAAGACACAGAATATTTTGCCCAGTATTATAGCATTTTTTTTTAATCAGAAAGGAGGGTCAGCCCTGTCCCTGCTCCACCATCTTGGCCAAAAGTGGAAGTCTTTATGGTGTCTTTTGATAAGTGAAAATTATTAATTTCAGTGTAATTTCATTGATTTCTTTGAGTTTTTAATGGTCAGTTCCCCTTTTTATTGTTAACTTATTTTGATACATCTTATAGTTTCTGGCTCTTGCTTCCTGTTGAGTAAATATACCTTTACTTCCGGGTCATTAAGACATCGTCCTCCATCATCTTCTAGAAGAATTCTATTTTTATCTTTTAATTCTAGGTCTATGATTCATTGCAAATGACGTATGTGTGTGTGTGTCTGTGTGTATAAAGTAGGATTTTTCATGAGGCAAAAACAATGGGAATATGTTCATGAATGTTAAAATTAGGTAATAAATTTTGCCTTGTTTGTACAATGAAATGCAGGAAAGCAAATGGACGAATTACCTCTCAAAGCATCAGTGGGCACATAGCATTAACACGGAGCTGAGCATGCTGGCCCCAAAATCACACACACACATCACTAGAGTTCATGCATCTCATGCTCTACAGCAGAAGTCATCTGTAATAAAACCAGGGCAGTGATGATCGCAGAGTTCAGGGGGAGCTGCAAGGTGGTGGTGATAACAAAGGGTAACACGGGAGTCAGTGAAGACATTGATCATCTCTCTCTCAACTGGGGGTCTGTTCTTTTTTCTCTTAATCAGACATACACACACTTTCTAAAATGATGGCTAAGTGTTCGAATAAGACTTTTAAACAAAAATATCTGAAGGAAGACATCCGTGGCCAACGTGAACTAAATTAACAGAGCAGTATTACATTGTGGTATTCAAATAAATTTCAAGGCATTATTTCTGTTTGGTTTCTGCTATCGGCATCTGAAAAAAAAAATGCATGGTTCTTCTTCGGAAGAAAAACTATTTTTCCCCTTTATTCCATGAATATCTTCTGTAAGAAAGATCTAAACTGACAGGTCCTTCCGCTCCGGTTTGGCAGCAATGAGAAGACAAAGAATGGAGACGTTTGTAATAATTAAAAGTGTCCTTTATTTCTGTAAAACTACTCTGGGCAACCCTGCTCCTTACAAGTCCAGAAGCCCAAAGGTACTGGCATTGAATTATATCAGCCTCTGGCATTCACAACACTTTCCAATCTAGAGTTTTAAGCTCTTCAACTTTGAAAATTAATTACATTGAATGCTTTATTGAATTTTTCAATTACTGGTGACTCCTGGCCACAACGCTTCTCTTGAATTTCCAGTAGGATGTCACTCTGTTTTTAATTGGGGAGAACTGCCATCTGCTTTTCTTTCCTTATTCATTTGAATAAGAGGCGGATTTCTGGCGAGTCTGGAGTTAAAAATCAATTTGAAAACAGTGTTCTCTTTATCAGCAATCCCGGAACATGACTGCATATTAGAGGCACCTTACGGTTTGGAAAAATTTTGATGCCTGATCTCATTCCAAGGAAATCAACATTAACTGGTCTGGGTTGTAAAAAGTTCTGAGAAATTTTGAAAGCAAAATCAATGATTCAAAGATGCAGTAAAGTCTGAGAATGACTGCTCTTCATTCTACTCCCCATTACCTCCTTATGGGTGTTGCAGATTTTTTTCAAATCAGTGAGTGATTATTCATTGTTGCTGTCCACTTACGGTATCTTAACACTTAAAAAAATAATTAAGCAGATATGAGAATAAAATCTCCCAGTCATTCCTAAACAGTTATCATTCAGTATTTGCAAGTTTTCACCGTATGTGCTTTCAATCCAAAGAGACAGACTCACTTTTCCTTTCATTAGAATTCTTTTAATTTGTGGTTTCTGAATTATTGTGCATCACAGTGACTCTTACAATTGTGCAGAAACCTTCTACGTGGTTCAAGGGTACCGTTCACTTGGATCAGTCCTGGCCTCTCCTATTTTTGCAAGATGCTATGTGCACCATCAAATCTGGAAACCCAAATGATAAAATTCAAGTGTGCAGAATTCATCGGCATGTCTTTGCAGGGTTGAGTAGAAGACAGTCCATCTGAAAAAAAGAACAGTTGTGATAGTTAGCAATGTATTTTTATGTGTTATTTTTAATAATATTAAAGTTACTCATTTTATTTAGCCTTATGCTCAAGTCATGCTACTTATAGTCAACATTACTTTGAATAATCACAAACCACTTGAGATAAATACTGTTGCTATACCCACTTTAGAGCTGAAGAAACTGAGGACTAAGAAGCTTAATTTTCCTGGTGCCATGTAGTACACTTCTTTTAAATATTATTTTAGCCATTGAAAAACTAAGAAACCTGTGGCAGTCTATATATAGTCTATCTGTCATCTATTTATCAATAGTCAAATCTCCTATAAATCTCTAATAGGTAAATCTATTATAAATCTCTAACAGATTAATCTATTATTAATCTCTAATAGATAAATCCACTATAAATCTCTAATAGATAAATCTATCATTAATCTATTATAAATCTCTAATAGATAAATCTCCTATAAATCTCTAATAGGTAAATCTATTATAAATCTCTAACAGATTAATCTATTACTAATATATTATAAATCTCTAATAGGTAAATCTACTGTAAATCTATAATAGATAAATTTATTATAAATCTCTAATAGATAAATCTCTTGTAGATCTCTAATAGATAAATCTCCTATAAATCTCTAATAGGTAAATTTATTATAAATCTCTAATAGATAAATCTTTCATTAACCTATCATAAATCTCTAATAGATAAATCTACTATAAATCTCTAATAGGTAGATTTATTATAAATCTCTAATAGATAAATCTATTATTAATCTATTATAAATCTCTAATAGATAAATCTCCTGTAAATCTCTAGTAGACAAATCTCCTATAAATCTCTAAGAGGTAAATTTATTATGAATCTCTAATAGATAAATGTATTATAAATCTCTAATAGACAAATCTACTATAAATCTCTAACAGATAAATCTATCATTAATCTATTATAAATCTCTTATAGATAAATCTCTATAAATCTATAATAGATATATTTATTATAAATATCTTATAGATTATAAGTCTGTTCCAGGTATAGTGTATTCAAAAGGTAGAAAGAACAACAAATTTGCACTATTTAAAAGAACTTGTTCTGTATTTAGATACAGAACAAGTTAAGACAGTACCACGACCATTTATCAAATGCTTACTCTATTTTGCTTATCTTAATCATTTAAGGTATTTTTATCTTTTTATTTCTATTGAGTAAGCCTTCAGATTAGCTCTTGTTTCTTCCAGTAAGCACATCATGAAATTTTTGGATAGATCAATATAGATATTGACTTAGAATAGGGGAGTAAATTATTACATCTTTCATTGTTTTCCGGTTTGGGGTATTAAGCTTAAAGGTGTGATGAACATGGTGCAGAAAGTTTTGTACGAATATGTTTTCACTGCACAAGGATAAATGTCCAAGGGGGTAATTTCTGGGTTGCACATTTACTTTGTAAGAAACTGTCTTATGCTTTTTCAAACTGGCTGTGCCATTTTTTACATCCTCAACACTGATGCATGAGCGGTTGCATGTCTCAGCGTTCTTGCCAGGATTCTGGTGTTTTCATCAATTATTTCGCATGGTAGCCACTCTGATTAGGTAGGTTGTGATTTCTCGTTGTGGTTTTAATCTGGCATAAATGAAACACACTCATGTGTGTATTCCTCTCTGTATGCTCTTTGGCAAAACATTTCTTTATCCTTTCTTGCCCAATTCCTGAATTGATTGGTCATTTTTGATTATTTTTTATGATTCAGAGAATACACTTTTACAGGTATTTCTTAACTAAGTTTGTTTTCTGTCTGTGAGTCTGTCCCTGTTTGGCAAACAAGTTTATTTATAGCATTTTTCAGATTACACACGTAAGAGATATCATATGACATTTATCTGTCTCTGTCTGACCATAATACAGTCTTTTTCCTCCAGGTTTTCATTCAGTTGATTGTAAATTAAACTACAGCCATGTGATGCATATTACTTGTACATTTATCAGATGAGTTGAACTTGAGATGTATTGTGTTTTATGTCACTAAAACCCATATCAATTGGCAGCATGAATTCACTGAACACTGAAGTCAGAATGCTATTACCTTCTTTAGTGAGCTCTAAATTTAAAAAAAAATACTAATTTCCCTTGATAGATTTTATTCATAGATAACCCTTAGTATTGGTTTATCAATTTTAGTGTTTCTAATCAGAATTGCAGTGTAGATTGTCGCCTTATATCTTAAGGTTAAAAAAAAATCTGAAAACTTGAAAATGTGACAATGAATCTATGCATGTTCGTATATAACTGAAAAATTGTGCTCTACAGTGGAATTTGAGACAACATTATAAAATGATTATAAATCAATAAAAAATGTTAAAAAAATCTGGAGAGCATAAACATGCTCAACTAAAACCAATCCCCTCTCTAAAACCCCTAGTGATCACGGATGACTTTGGGTACCACTGGCCGCTAATGAAATGAAACAAAAACCTAAGAGACATCATGCTCTGGTTAGTCTTCCTTCTGAAACCACTTCGCTCAGTGAGAGGGTTTAACACTTGATGTCAGTCAAATCCTTGCTCTGTTATTTAATTTAACATAACCTTTTATTTTGAAATAATTGTAGATTCGTTTGCATTTATAAGAATTAATACAGAAAGGTCCTATGTGACTTTCACTCAATTTCCCCCCACCTCGCCCATGGTACCATCTTGTGTAATTATAGCGCCATGTCACAGCTACGAAATTGGTAACATCAGTTGACCTTCAGATTTCTTCAAGTTTCAGTATTTTTACACGCACTAATTTGCATTTGTCTAGAGTCACGTGACCACCAACACAGTCGAGACACAGAAAAATTCCATCACAAGTATGTCTTAAGAATCCAGTTTATAGTCACGGCTACTTCCCATCCTTCCCATGGCCCTCCAATCTGTGACAAACACTAAACTGTTTTGAAGATTTATAATTCTGTTATTCCCTGAATTAAGTATAAAGGCAACATACGGTGGATAACTTTCTGACATCAGATCTTTTTTTTTTAACTAAGAATAATACCCTTGAGATCCACTCAAGTCACTGTGTATATCAACAATCCGGCCGTTTTGTTACTAAGCAGTATTCCACGGGGTGGATGGACCACATTTTGTGTTTTCACCTGTTGAAGGACGTTTGTTTAGTTTCCAGTGTGGGGCTAGAGCAAACAAAGCTGTTATGGACATCCACGCACATGTTTTTATGTGAAAATAAATTGTCATTTCTCAGGAATGGATGCACGAGAGTGAAGCTGATGTGGCACACGTATGTTTAGTTTTGTAAAAAAAAAAAATCTGCCATATTCTTTCTGCCAGAGTGGCTGTATCTTTCCCACCATCAATGTTTCTCAACATCCTAACCACAATACGGCATTAACATTATTTTATATTTTAGCCATTGTAATAGACCTGTAATGTTATCTCATTTTGGTTTAAATTTACATCTCATTAGTGGCCAGTGATTTGGGACCCTTTTCACGTACTTACCAGTCATCTGTATCTCCCCTTCACCGAAATGTCTTTTGACTCCGTTAAACCATCTTCTAACTGGAGTGTTGACATGTCTAACTGTTGAATTTGGAGAGTTACCTATATATTCTAGACACTGGTCTTTTGTTAGATATGTGGTTTGGGAATATTCCTTCTTCACAAGAAATGACTCAAGTGCTGAGGTCCCATATTTTTCAGGATCTATTCTTGAGTGTCGTGTAAAGGTGTTTCCGAATGACTTCTAGGAATGACTGAGTCGCTAAATTTTTGTACAAGTAAGATTTTGGAAAGCATCTCCAAAATATGTTGTTTTGTATTTATGGATTTTTCCAAATCTGAACTTCTCTGCAATTTCTCAGTATCTTCCCACTCTGCATTTTCCATCTTTTTTTTTTTTTTTGGCATCTGAGTTTCCTTCCAACATCTGTCATCGTCCACATAGATCTGATAGCCTTGGATTATTCATTCTTAGGGCCATTCCAAATCCCTCTGTCAATTTTTGTTGATCTTGTTTAGCTTCTGAAAGTTTAACATAAGCCGTCAGTTCAGAGTGAAGCCAAAGCCAAGGACACACGTAGGGATTTAAATATAAGAAGGGACTGAGTTTTGCAGGGTCCTGGCTGAGCCAGAGGGGGAAGTGGGTTGGAAAGAAGGAAGAAAAATTGAGAAGCATCAGATGGAGGTAGAAAAACCGTGGATGAAAGCTCATTAAGTTCAGGCTCTCATTTGGGAGGATCCAAAAGAGGGATAGATATAAACATGTTAACATTTTTATTTGCCTTGGCTAAGAAATTTTATGAGGGAAAAAAATGTGTATCTGAATTTTGTTTCGATGCTTCTTCATTCCAATGCAGAAGAAAAAAAAGAAAAAAAGACCAAGAATAAAGCTTTACTCTTATTCTGTTCTGAATAACTTCTTGTATGAATAATTTTTATTCTTATCAAAAGTTCTCCAAGCCAGCACTGTAATGTTGATGTTTCCTCGGTGAATTAAGGTCTTTAGGAAAATCGTTGCTCAAATGTGAACTACGCTATAAATTCACGTAAGAGGCAGGGGTCCAGCCCAGAGGAGCCAAGGCCTTAGGCTGACAGTTTGAGGAAAACATTGTTTACACGCCTTGTGTTTCCAGTTTGCTTTCTCCGGTCACAGCCTCAGCGACCCGTGACTCTCAGTGGACAGAAGCGTGGAGGGCATGTCTGGCTCAGAACTGGAGGCTGGCAGGCAAGACGAGGCTGGCATTACAAAGTCCTGGTGATCAATTCAAGGCAGAGTTTGTCCAAAGGACCTCGAGTGGGAAAAAACTTGTACACACACCTCCGGCTCTGAGCTGCTTCTAGAAGCATATTTATTCGAACAGCATCTTTTCTCTCTTTAAAACTTCCTCCTACAGACAACAAAAAAATGAAGAGGCAGTGTGTCTGGGGGCTGGGGACGGAGGGGAGGGGACGTCTTAGGGCTTGGATCTGTGTGTCCACAGGCCACAACATGTGGTGGTTGTTTCCACCCTCTCATTTTCAAAGCCAGCCCTCCACCCCCCATCAGCTAACGAGCTTGGTGAGAAATCAGTCTGTCACTGGCAGAGGCGTTGACCAGGAAGGAGAATGCTTCAAAAATTAATTCTGGAAACTATAAGCCTGCCATTCTGAAAAGGGATCAAGGGACATCACAAAACAGTTTTGGGAAAAGATTTAAAAAAAAAAAGACAGTTTATTCTGCCCAAATGAAAAGAGAGAGAGGAAAAAAAAAAGGTGGATTAACTAACAGAATGATAGCACTAAATAAACGGATGATTTGAAAGATCAAGGTAAAGATACCATTTCATCCCCAACACAGGTGATGGAAGAGATGGAAATATAAAAGAAACGTTGAGGAATATGGAGAACCATGCAGATAATAAACTTGATGGGCTACAGAAGGATAAATAAAAATGTGAGCACAGCCAAGTGCCTGGTGCTAAGGGCGCTGATCAATCAGAACAGCCCACGCAATAAGGCAGGATGAAGATAAGAAGAAAAAAGACAACATTGCAATGACACAGCTCCGAACACCATCGCAAGACCTGAGCGCTCCCGGAGACGTAAGGTTGGCTGCATTAATACCAGTGAGTGATCACTAAATGATAAACGATTTGCACGGTGATAAATGATTTCTTGTTGGTAGCACTGGACTGAAGAATTCAGTCCAACAATGCATTTCACTCTCCAAGGGAAAATGATTTTTAATATATCCACCCAAATTAGCAATTAAGTTTGCACTAAATATATGAATTTTCTTTTGCTTCTTAGGAAATTTATTTTTCATACATATGTGTGTATATATATATATTTTTTTTTTCTTTCTTTAACCAGACTCTACGCAGGCTTCCTTGAATGCTTGCTACGGTGTGAATGTCTGTGTCCCCCCACAAAATTCATGTGCTGGAATCCTAACGCCCAAAGATGATGACATTCATGAGTGGCGTCTTTGGGAGGCCTTTTGCTCACAAGAGAGGAGCCATTGTGAATCAGATTAGTGTTCTTATCAAAGGGAACCCACAGAGCTCCCCACCCCTGTGACCCCGTGAAGATACAAAGAAGAGACTGCCATCTGTGTGAAGCAGGAGGTCCACCCCAGACCCCGACTCTAAGGGCACCTTGATCCGAGACTTACGAGCCCCCCACCAGCTCATGGTATTTGTACAACAGCCTGAATGTTTCATAAAGCCAAAAATATCATCATCAGCCTATAAGAAAAAAAAATCTGTGTTACTGCTCATTTACGGAAGTGAAATTATATGGCAGGAGCCCTGTAATCTACATTGAATTATATACTATGTTGATTTTCATTAATATGATGGCGATTCAGATGCGTCTTTCCCACGCATATAAACAAGCCTCGAAAAAGAGGTGATTACCCCCGACCCCTGCCTTCTCATGGATCTATTTTAACAAAACACCAAGCCAGATTGAGTCAGCTCCCAAAGTTTGAGTCCATGGAGGGAACGTTTTTGCTTAGCCTGAAGCTGCCGTGAGAAGATCGTTCAATTGTCTAACCCCACTGTTAGCTGAGCGCGCCCTGATCTTTGCAAATTTAAATCGAGCAGACTGTTTTGCCCGGTTCCTCTGAGATTTACAAGTTTCGTGGTGATTTCTGACTCCTCCATCCCTGTTTCCACCGGCCTCTTCATCTCCCTCTTCGCTTTCCTCCAGCCGGCTGCCAATTCTGTTCACTTCATTATGCAGGGGAATTGCTCTTCACTTTGCACTGTCTCGCATCCGCCTCTGTGGGTCAAAGGGCTCTTTGAAGTTTCTGTTAAAACAAAGGGCCCTGGGGGATGTGGGTCTTGCTTTTCAGGGGGAAGAAGGAACGCCTGCAGCTTTGAAACGTAAAGCTTTTGGTCTTTCCTCACTCTCAAATCTCTGCAAGTGAAAGGCGCTACCATATGTTGAGGGTACCTTTCAAGATTTTGTGATTAAGGCACCCATCAGCGCCCTCCACCCCTTAGGACACAAAAGGAGCATTTTGTCCATCGCACTAACGACCAATTCATGATCACTTAGCACTGTTAGCCAGTCAGCATTTGCAATGCAGACACAGCAGTGAAGGGGAAGAAATGCTATGAGGGGGTGAGTTCGACACTGTGAACTCATGTCATCGCAGTTTGAGGACAGAATGTAAGAGCCAGAAAGGGACAGAGATGACTTCAGAGTGACTTCTGGTGGTCACACCCTGTACACTTTAAGGAAGGAAAAACAAACAAGCAAACAAAAAGCAAAAAAAAGAAAGAAGGAAGTCACTGAGTGAGCTAATCCACCTTGCATGGCGTTTCCGGCCAAGCCTTCCTGGCTGGCCACCGCCCACGACTTGCAGACTTGTCACTCCGGTGCACTGTGAGTGTGTCATCACTAAGACAGAAGGGCATGACAGGTTTTGTCTCGTGGAAATCTTTTCTTGACTGCCTTTCACTTAAAGTTTCAAACATCGAAATTACTTTTCTTAGGCTACACTCATATCTCATATGTAAGTAACAGAACGAAACAAAAACAAGGCTAAAATCTCAATCTCATGAAGTTACTGGCATGGATTTGCGATGCAACACTTCTGTTTCTTTTACATGAAAAGTAAGGTCAAATAAAACGAATGCATTGCCTTTCTGAACAGAAATAATGCTAAATGCTAAAACCCCTGTGATAGTCAATATTCGTAAGAAATTAGCGGATCCCTTTTTTTTTTTAAGGAAAATCAGAATGTTTATTTGTTTATTTTTTCTTTCATTTAGGTAATAAAGAATCTCAAATAACGTTATGAAATGAGTCCAGTTTTGTTTCAATCTGAACCACGGGTGTTTTGTTAACATTTTATAAGGTAATGATTTAAGATAATTTTGTTCAAGGTCAAAAACGTTAAGATAATTAGCGTTCAAGGTCAAAAAACATTAGCAGAATCACAGAGAAGGAAGATTCAATATGAATGCCAAAAATATAAACTTCACCGTGAGAAGTTGCTTATCGCAACTTGGTTTGAAATATTGAAGCATTAAGTATATATTCAGTGAGGCTTGCATATCAAAAAGTTGCATTCAGTCTGTTCTGTCTGTTGAAGACATGGGGTGATTAGATGTGCGTAATGAGTGATGGAAATAAAGTTTTGTTGAGCACGAAAAGTGCACAGGTCAGGAGGTCCGGATGATGAGAAATGGAATCATTTGTTCCGAAGTTCAGTGTGAGAGATGGATTCATTTTCAACTCAGTTTGGTCTCTTCGGTTCTGTGTCCCATGTGTGGTGTCCTGGAGAATGTGTCAATGGTCTGTCAGCACCAGCGACAGCCGGGGATGGCCGGGCTGGAGGCAGAAGTGGCTGGGAGAGGTAACTGCTCTCCCCAAGATGAGGAATTTGAGGAAACAGGTTGCTATCCCTCCATACAAAACTTTCAACGCACTTCTTAGCAATCATAACTCTATTTTACGTAGCGTCTTGCGGATCTTTCTCAATGCATTTGGAACATAACAATTAAATTCAAAGAAAAATACATGCAATATATTAAAAAAAAAAGTCTGTGCGGAATGCTGAATTTTAGTTTTTAATACCACTCTACAGGAACTGAATGGTTTTGGGTGAATTGCCTAAATTCCAAAACAATGCAAAAATCCATTTATAAATTGCAAAATCCATCATGCGTGAGGTTCACCCCAGACCTGGAAGTCTCCAGGTGGGTCGCCCTGATGAAAACGAAATCAAATTGCTGTTCTGTTACCCTGACCCAGTGTCACCAACTGTCTGCTGATGGCTTAATTGTAACCCCTCTGCTCACCTGCTTTTTCCTTCTGCCTTTAATTTTTAATTGATTTGCTTCTTACATGTTGACATTCAGTACATATTTTTAAATTACTTTATGGCACTTAAGGTTAATTCTGCTGATTATGTCGGGACAGTGTGCTTACAAGTGGGCGCGTGTTGGGCGTTTGTCATGTTAGCAAAGGGGGGTTCGACCTCTGTGTGGTCCAGCATCAGGATTTACAGCATTTTCTCTCCTAACCCAGAACAGCAATTGTCCCAGTCTGAGTGTAAATCGCGATCACCCTAGAATTATTAACTCTCTGAGCATTTCTGGGGGGTTGGTGTGCAAAGCCCACACAGGGTCTCCCTGCACAAGGGCCCCCATTTACAGAATTCTTCTTAAGGGAAGCAAAAGTCACCCAATGCATCTGTCTATAAAATCAAAGTCTGTCTCAGTCGGATCGCTGTCCAGCCCAGTCTCTTGTGAACATTAACCTGGCCCAGAGAGGCTTTGAGAGAAATGTTAGGTTGCTGGTCACAGAAACCACTGTGAGATGGTATTTTATGAGGAGGCACAGTGTGGGGGCCAGTGGGACCCAGCTGACACCATGATCAGGGAACCAGAGGATTTTCTCTGCTCCTTCCACAAATGCCCGGGAGCCCAGCATCCGTGACCCTGTTTGGGGATGGGAGGGTATCAGTGGCTTGGCACTCAGAGAAGCAAGCTGAGGCTGCTCGCAGGGCAAAATGTGCAATAACACAAAAGCACTCCGGGAGCCGTTGCAGGAGAAGGAAGCGACACCCCAGGGTGGCCACGCATCATCCCTGCCTCCCAACATGGGCGACTGCACTGAAGGGGACCATTCTCTGTGGGAGAACCTGGGAAGGGAGCAGCCAGGCTGGCAGAAAAGGGCAGGTGTCCCCATCCCATGCTGAGCATTTGAAAGTGCCTTCGTGAGAGCGTGTAGGTGGGAGATGGTTCACCTAGGGATGTGGGAGGGTCCCAGGAAATACAAGAGGAATATTATTTTTTTTACATTCAGTGAGAGTCTCCTCCACGAGCCCCTAAACCCTGGGTTTTGATTTACCCACTGTTGTCACCCTGGGTCCCCAGCCCGGCTCTCGGTGACCTGGAGCATCAGCATTCCCGGGCAGCGCTCTCCCTCCCCAGGAGTTTTTAGGGAACACAGAAGCGGGGCCTCCTGCTTCCGGATGAATATTCACATGGCTTCTCTTGTCTTTTTTTTTTTTTTTTTTCAAAAAATAAGAGGCTGGGAAGGGATAAATTGGCAGTTTGAGATTTGCAATTAGTAACTACCATCTATATAATAGATACACAACAAGTTTCTTCTGTACAGCACAGGGAACCATATTCGACACCTTGTGTTAACCTACAATAAAAAAGAATATGAAAACAAATGAATATATGTATGTACCTGCATGACCGGGACATTGTGCTGTAGCCAGAAATGGACACATTATAATTGACGGTATTTCAATAAATCAATAAATAGATAAAATAACAGTAGTGATTGTTATTTATTATTATCATCATCATCATCATTTTTATTGAAAGCACAGAGCAGCGCCATGAGAGAGACATGAAAAACACACACAGAGGGAGGGAGGGTGTGACCACACCGCAGCCTGCATTTGGGGACCACAGGTCACCCTCCACACAAGGGCTCATCTCAGGACTGAGCAGCTCCAAGTTCGTATTTAAAGTAGTTCCTTACGTATGTTTTTCTTACTCTGGCAAATTGTATATGATATACAATGTACCATTTGAAACTTTATCAGCGTGCATTTATTTCAGCAGCATTAGGTGCCTTCACATCGCCGTGGAAACTTCTAAATGAATCAGATCCAACTGTCAGACACGTGGTAGACACTCTGGAGGCTGCACCGCTGAGCGGTCCATAGTCTCTTTCTTTAAGAGCTTAAAATATATGAGTAAAGAATTTAGAATACTAGTAGCCGGGATGGGCTAAGTGCCTATAATTGTGGGCGGAGAAAAGCAATCAGACTGCATCCACGGACTGACTGCTTGATCAGCCGGTTTGGTGCAGGGGAGGCTTTGAGCAAGGGGAGGAATAGTTGAATTCCAACATGTCTAATGGTTTTGGAATTCAGAGAGCAACAGGAAAGGCAGAGGATGTGTGAGCAAAGACCTGGAGACTGGAAAGCACAGCGTGGGGCAGAAGAAAAGCCCAGAATGCATTTGGAGGGGCGCTGGGTGATGCTTCTGCGGTTCACTGGAGGATTTTGGAAAGGATGGTCACTGGAGAGAAAAAGAGAGAGAGATGACTCATTAGGCAAGCAAATCCTCACCTGCTGGTCCTCTAATCACACTCAAATTTCTCACCAGCTTTTCTTCTGTCCACGCAGCGAATTACGAGCTGTCCCGAGTGGGCAACTGCCAAGGGAAGATGATTTGGGGAGGACGGAGTCCGAAAGGACCATTGGAGCATCAGTGAGGCCAGGGTGCTCTGGTTTCACTTGACGACCTTCCCCGGGCTGCTTGCTCCTGTCTGGGCAGCTCGTCCGGCCTCTCCCTTCCAGGCTCTGCGCCAAATTCCAGCTCTCTGCTCTTAACGACTATTCTTCACGCGCCCCAGTCACTTCTCTGCCCTGGGAAATGGTGACTAATGAAGCAACTTATACGCTTCTTTAGAGCCTATTAATTGGAAGTACGGAGAATATGTGAAGCAAAGACCAGCCGTATAAACTCATTTTATCCTCAGGCAGAAAAGAGTCTTGACAGATCTTGCATATGCTTTTGTTGGTAAGACCGTTCTAATGGCCACATTAGAGAGAGCTGGTCTGAATTAACTTACGTTTTTCTTAAAATTTGTAACGTTCACCTGCTTATTCGTTTTGATGCACCCCGTCTATCCCTTTTGTCAACGCTAAGGCAAAATGGGCCACCGAGAAAGGCGAGTTCAAATTGTAAACGGATTTAATTCAATAGACTTCGAGCTCAGTGTCAGGAATTTAACTAAAAATATAAAATAAACTGAAGATGAACTTATTCACAAAACAGAAACAGACTCACACAGAACACAAACTTACAGTTACCCAAGGGGAAAAGAAGGCGTGGAAATTCGGAGTTTGCAATTAGCAGACACACGCTACTGTACATAAAAGAGATAAACAACAAGGTCCCACCGCACAGCACAGGGAACTACATTCAGTGTCTCATAATAACCTATAATAAAAAAAGAATGTGAAAAATAATCTATACGACTGAGTCACTGTGCCGTACCCCAGAAACTAACACAACACTGCAAATCAACTCTACTTCAATAAAAAAGTGACGTATACAATGTGCCATCTTTAAACTCTTTATCTGAATTAACGTGAGATTTACAGAAGTGCTGCAAAGACGTTGAGATGCCTTGTGTTAGCCGGCTTCACCTCTTAACACTTTACATAACCAGGGTAAATTTTATCAAAATTAAGAAATTAGCAGCCACAAAATACTATTAAGGAAAACAGAATATATTTGAATCCCCTGTTTTTCAATTAATATAAATTTTGTGTGTGTGTGCAAAGATTAACCCCGGACCCTGCTTTGCATTTAATTGTCACGTCCCCCTGGTCTCCTCTTATTTGTGACAATTTCTCAGATTTGTCTTGTCTCTCTTGACCTTGATGCTTTTGGAGAGAACTGGTCAGGTGGATGGAACACGTTCTTCAGTCTCGTTTTATCTGATGACTTACCCATGATTTGACTGGGTTGTAGAATTTTTGAAGATGCTACAGATATGCTATGGCCTCTACACTGACTCATATTATGGACTATACCCTGTCAGCATGATTCATTGCTGGTGACATTAACCTTGATGGCTTGGCAGTGTCTGCTGGGTTTCCTCTCTATAATGATACTGCTTCCCCTTTCCATATCTTGTGGTTTGTAAGTGATGCACTGCATGCAGGTCAAGTTCAGAGAAGAGGGAATTAAGCTCCATCTCTGGGTGGGAACTGTCAAAGTCCGCGGGGACATATCTCAGAACCAGCGCGGTCAATAATCTATACCCTAAGGGGATGATACTCTGATGTTCTGTTGTCCTGTTGTAATTGTGACGTTCTATTTCTCTCCTTCCTCTGTGTTTAATATTTGGATTTTTTTCTGTAAGGAAGATTGGACCCTTTTAATTATTTTCTTATTTATTCATTCATTCTTCTGCCTTGATTTCATTTATTCATTCATATCCATTCCATATTCATTCATATCCATTCCATATTCATTCATATCCATGTATCCATAAAGATGCATGGTATTTATTTTATTCTTTGTGGTTTAATCAAATACTACCGGTTTTAAAATTTTTTGCATCGCTTGGCTTGTTGTGTGACTTTTAAGATGCATTGCCACCTGACCTACATCTTGCTCCTAAACTCTATGAAGCAATTGTACACAGTGGCAGCTCAGAAGGGGAGTTTGAGGGAAGAATAAAGGATGAAGATGGCAAATTCTGGAAGTCCACGTCTGTAGCCCAGGATTCTTGCCGGAGCCAGTTCATCGGAAACTCCTTGACAGCTTCCTATGGGCAGCTCTTTAAATTCCACACGTTTAAAACAAATTCATTAAGATCACTGTCCTGCATCAGAGACAGGAAGCCAGCAAGATCTCCTTTCTTTCTTCCACCACCGACAGTTTTGAACTCCCCAACAATTTCTCTTGATTATCTGTTGGTTGGATTCCTGACACATTTCCAATTCCAAGAGACTGATGGTTAGAGACTTGGATGGCACAATGACACAGCCACAATAATATTGCCAATAACATAAAACACATTCATCAAGACAACATAAAATGCTCCAAGAAGACAGCTAAAAAATTTAGAAAATAAAAAATGCAAAGAATTCCTTGGCAAAACAAATATCTAAACAAAAACAAAGCTGAAAAGCACAGCAAGGTAAAAACCCTTTCTCTGAGCCAGCTTCTAAGTTGGACCCTCAGTACATTTCTACCTCTCCTACCCTCGTACATAGATGAAAAGGCTGAGAACCTGGTGTTTGGTAAGGATTTCGTTCGTGTTTGTTGGACGGTGGGGACCATGAATCGATGATGAAATCAGTTGAATTCCTTAAAGCTCTGATTGCCTGGTTGTCACAAGAAGAGACAAAAGGAAAACCCAATTCAGGGACAATGCTTCCCCATGTCTAGAACTTGTCCCAGGTGGGTACCAGCCTCCAGGGGTGCCCTCCTCACTCGCTCCCAGGCAACCTGGGGATGACCCCTTCCTCATCACCACGCACCTGCAGCTCAGCCTTGGGAGGCGCTCCGAAACCTCACTGCAGGCCTGCCTGAGTCTGTTCTGAATACTTCCTCTGCCTCCTGAGTTGCCTGAGGCTTCTCCAAAATCTTGTAGAATTAAATTAGTTTTCGGGCAATCAGTTTGCCTGACTAAATTATTCTTAGGAAGATGTTAATTTCCAAAGATGAGTTTGTCAAAAGACATGACTTAATTGGAAGGGTACATTTGGAGATATTTTTGAACTGTGTATATATTTTTATGTAGATTATGAGTATGTATATAAATCCTTGTCCTGTGTCTTTCAGGCTCTCCCAAGGAATATCGTAGGAAAGCAGTGACAAGGAAGGCCTAAATTTTCAATTAAATCTTGTTTTCTTCTTTTTGTGTATTTTAACTACAAAATATTTGATGTTCTAGTGGTTGTTATGACTTGGGAAAAAATCTGAATTAAAAATTAATAGGATGACACAGCATGAAGATGGGCTGGATGAGTAATTATTGTGATTTATCGAAGGTAAAATTTTTGAGAAGGGTTATGAAAGAGGGTAGTGAAGTCTATTTAGAACCAAGAACTTAGGTGATCAGTGGCTCTACGTGCCACTGAGAATAAGGGGCGATGAGAATGGCGCTCCCAAAACAGAGGACAGACTCCAAGAACACCAGGAGCAGTCTGGTCTGCACACTAATATTTTTATCTCTGTTTTTTGCACAAGCACACATGCATATGCACATACAGACAGACGCAGAGACACACACACAGGTTGCTCACCTCACCCGCTCAGAAAGCATCCCCTTCATGCATTTAACAATGCAAAAGGAAACCAGAATATCTCTCCCCCAAATATCTCTCTCTGACACAGAATTATTTTGAGCTGAAGACAATCAGGAAGCTTCAACACAAGAAAAGCTCTCTGCCGCCTCTCTATTCGCCCCCAAAGCAGGATATAGATTTATGGAGATGTCCCTGCTCCTCTCCCTACAGGGAAGGAAGAAAATTAATGCCCTGAGATGACTTTAGACCCTTCTCAGCATACAGAGGGTGCCAGAGGCGCCCCGACAGCAAACAACTGTTTCCCCCCATATTTGTCTTCCCTGTTTGCTGATCCTAAAATACTAAAGCTGCTTTTTCTCTGTTTTGCCACTTCACTAAAAACGTATTGTTCTTTGTTGAGGATTTCAAAATTGTAGAAGAGATTATACTGCATAGCACAGGGAAATATACACAAGACCTTATGGTAGCTCACGGAGAAAAAAATGTGACAATGAATGTATACATGTTCATGTATAACTGAAAAAAATTGTGCTCTACGCTGGAATTTGACACAACATTGTAAAATGATTATAAATCAACAAAAAATGTTTAAAAAAAAAGACGCTACATAGATCAGCCTAAATTCTAAGCCACTGGTCAGAGTTCCTTATCCTTGAGTTTCCCCACTTATGGCTGAGATGTTCATGGCAATAAACTTCTCTTCATGTCTCTCCTGCTAATCTAAGCTTTGTTACAGAGCTCCAGCCACGAACCTGAGATGAATAACTGGAAGATGTTTCCTCCTGTGCAAATACTGTGCAGCAACTTCATTGCCTTGGCTTCTCCAAGTCATTTTGCGTTTCCTGAGCATCTTTATACCCCTGCTCCTCCATGCACCAGGATGCAGGGGCATTGGTCTTTGAAGCACTCATTTTTAACTATGTTATGTATACCTACATATTTAGGGAAAACAAACAGGACCTGAAAAGTGTTATCAGAGCTCAGGCTTTTGCCTCCAAGGCTTAGGATCTTAAAAAAAATTCCTCTCCCACCATAGGAAAGAAAAAAAAATTCTTCCATGGAAGTCCATGAGAAGTTACCTGATACTTTATTATCCTCAAAAACAGAAAATTTCCAACATACAGAATGCAAGCAAAAAGAATAATGATTTTTTTTTTCTTTTTTGCCTTGGCCAGTATTGAAATGTTCTGAAGTTTATTCCTGGCATGGAGCATGAAGACAAATTCAGAATATAAGTAGTTTTTACTGATTTTAAATTTAGACGATGTAAATATTTCAATACTAGGCATGTTTCAACCCAAGTTAAAATGACAGCTGTGGGTGGTTGGAGACAGGGACTTAATATTGTTGCAGCCCTCACTGAGAGCTGGTCATTGTGCTGGGATGTGGATAAATTAAAGCATCGTATACAATCCAAACATAATTCCAAGAGACCATAGACCTGAGAAAGAGCTATAGAAACATAAAAGATAGGGTCTTGCATCTCAGGAAACTGGATACCCTTATAGAATGTTTCACACAGACTAACAATTAAAATATGTTTTTAAGGAGGAGTAAGCTTTCTCCATGATGGGTTCAATTTAGTATAGAACTTAAGGATTTTCAAAATAAACCCAAAAGTTAAGGAATTTTTTTTTTGTTTGTGCCAAGCCCTCTGAACATTTTACTAATGGCTTATACTATGCCCATTAAGGCAAAACATTAACACCGTCTAATTGAAAAGGAAGGCTCGCACTTAAGCAGTGGTAAAACCGCCATGAATTCAGTACCTCCCACTGTAAAAGGGAGAATGGAAAATGCTAGAGGGGAGAGCATTGCAAGTGATCCTATTTGCAAGGAGCCCCCGCTGGCTATTAAAGTATCAGTCAGTGTCACAATGTCTTTACTGCGCTGACCCGCAGGTCATTTTATTATCTGACGCCCAGAGTTGCAGCTGTCCATGGTCCTGTTTGCTGGGAGGTACAAGAGAACAAATGGTGTTGTCGGGGAGACAGTCAAGATCTTACACCCGTGTGCTTGTTAATACATTTCATCCAAAGTCAAACAGAATGCTTAGTGTCACTACCATAAAATGTGAAGTCCAGTCAGACACAGATCCTAAGTGAGACTTAACAACTGGATGAAATACCCACGAACCTGGCATGAATGAATGTAATTCCTGCATCCTTTATCCTTGCCAGATTGGATGTCTTTTGTGCAGATTCTCCCACTTATATATTTCCTGGGTAGAAAGAGATGTTATGATTTATTATTTCACTATAATAAAGATTTCAACGAGAAAGGGATTATGTGAATGCAGTGAAATGTAATGGATAGAGTCAGAATGTCAGGAATTCAGGGTATCAGGGTATTTAAGTCCACAAGACGTATTTCAAAAATGGCACGGACCGTTATCTGTGAATCAGTTGAAGTGATGGTCTTCCACTAATGCATTCACAAATACAAACAAAACAAAACAAAGCAAAAACAAACAAACAAAAAAACTCATTTGGAAAAAAATAAATCATTTGCCAAAGTCAGAGTCGGGAAATTCCATTTGTATGACTCATTTTGGATAGAGATTTTTTTTTTTTCTTGGACTTTCCTTTTCTGGGTTCAACTCCAGTCATCCGATGGTGAATGACAACCCTGTACAGCAGTTACTGAGTGAGAAGGTCCTCGAGCATTCTGCACAGCTTCTGGGCCAAGGCTCTTTTACCCCCCGACATTACAAATTCCAACTGTGCAAGATGACAGTGCTCTTGACCCTTCACGTTGACCGTGACAGAGCTTGAATTAATAAATTCAGACTAAATGTGAGTGAGATTTCTACAGCAAGGAGAGAAAGACTAAAAGCCAGTTTTCTGGCTTAGGAGAACCAAGTCTGCATCCTTTGGTGAAGGACAAGTTTTGACTATTGGAGAAACTGAAGGACAGCCCCAAGGATTTCGGAAACAGAATCAAAATTGGAATAAGAGCCAAAACAGAAGGTCTATAATTCAACACAGAAAAATCAGGTGCATCTCTACACACTGATAATGAACAATCCAAAATGAAATTAAGAAAACAATTCCACTTACAACAGCATCAAAAAGAATAAAATACTTAAAAATTAATGTAAGCAAGGAGGTGAAAGATTTGTATAACGAAAACTACGAAACTTCACATTCAAACAAGCAAAAAAAAAAAAATTCCAAAAACTCCAAAGAAATTGAAGAAGACATGAATAAATAGAAGCATATCCCATATTCATTGATTAGAAGACTTTACATTAGTAAAGGTACCAAAATCCTAATGCCATTTTTTGCAGAAATAGAAGAATCTTTACTAAAATTCATATGCAATCTCAAGCAACCCTGAATAGCCAAAACAAACCTGAGAAAAAAACAACAAACCTGGAAGACTTGTCATTTCTGTTTTCAAAACTTACTACAAACCTATAATAATCAAAACAGAAGGGTATCAGCATAAAGACAGATGTGTGGACCAATGGAATAGAATAGAAAACCTTCATATATATATTCAAGTGACTTCAGACAAGTGTACCAAGAACATTCAATGGGGGGATAACAGTCTCTTCAATAAATGATGCTGGGAAAACCACATATGAACATGCAAAAGAATGAACATGGACTCTTGCCTAACACCACATATAAAAATTAACTCAGTACGTACCAAAACCCTTTACGTAAGACCTAAATCTGTGAAAGGTTTAGGAGGTAACATAGTGGGATATCTTCATGATTTTGAGTTTGGTGGTGATTTCTAGGCTATGACACCCAAGACACATGAAACAGAAGAAAAATACACAAATTCATCTTCATAAAGTTAAAAGTTTTATGTAGAAAAAGAAATGATGAATCGAGTAAAAAGATAACACACTGAATGGTAGAAATATTTGTGTGTTATGCACCTGATAAAGGATTAATACCCAGCATATATAGAGAACTCCTGAAACTGAACAACAAAAAAGTAAGCTGATTTTTTTTTTAAAAAATAGGCAAAGGATTTGAGTAAAGATTTCTACAAAGAATATATGCAAATGACCAATAAGCACATGAAAAAATCTTCAATGTCCTTAATCATCATGCAGATGCTTATCAAAATTATTATGAGATGCCACCTCATGCCCATTAAGTTGGTTGCTGTAAAAAAAAAAATCACAGAAAACAACAAGTGTTGATGAGAAAGTGGAGAAACTGGAAGTCTCGTGTACTGTGGATGGGGATGTCACATGGTACAGCTACTGTGGAAAACAACATGGCAGTTCCTACAAAATTAACAATAGAATTAGGACATATAGCATAATATGCATTTTATGCATATTATGAAGCATTTTAACTTCAGAGTATATACCAAAATCATTGAAATCAGGCCCCAAAGAGATACTTGTACACTCAAGTGGTGTCATTTACAATGGCTGAAACATGGAAACAACCCAAGTATCCACTGACAGATGAATGGATTAAAAAATATGGATACATCTAATGGTTAAGCTTTGAAATGGAAAATTTTAAAATTGAAAATTTAAAAAAGCTATTGTTAAGCTTTAAAAATGAAAGAAATTTTGGCATGTGCTACAACATGGATGAACCTTGAAGGCTTCATGCCAAGTGGAGTAAACCAGTAGCAAAAAGCCAAATATTGTTTGATTCCGCTTGCGTAAGGTACTTAGAATCGCCAAAAATCAGAGACAGAGTAAAGTAGGGTTGGACAAAGACTGGAAGGAAGGGAGTCTGAAGTGTTATGGTACCATGAATATTGAGTGTGGTTTTACAATATGAAAAGAGTTCTGGAGATGGATGGTGGTGAGAATTACACATTATGAGTGTATTTAATACCACTGAACTGTACACTCACAAATGGGAAATTTTTATGTTTGTGCATTTTACCACAATAAAAAAAATAGAAAAATGCAACAGAGCTTTTCTGAGTGGCAAATGTTTATGCTTGAATACTTTCAGGATGGCAATGACAAAGTGAAGACAGAAAACAATCTGTTTAAGAAGAAAAAGAATAAAGCAAATTTATGAAAAATAGGAGAAAAAATGTATAAAGAATATCTCTCTGTTGGTCTGCCATTGGGTCTAGACCCTAGTCACAAACAATATTCCTTATTTTTAATTCTTTCACACCAGGAAGCATCTTTGAAAAAGACAGTGCCCTCAACTAATTCAGATCCATTGAAATAATTCTAGTGCAAATGGCAGCTGGCTGGAAGCCTTTCGTAAAACCTCTTCCAAATGTCCAATAAAACAGACCATACAAAAGGGAAATTTGGAAAATAAAACACTAAAAAATAGCTCACCAGTCATTTCAGTTGCAGAATATTGGCCCTGTGTTCTCTTAGGCAGATGGAGCAGAATGGAAAATAAATGACCCATTCTGCCCCTATACGACTCAACTTCATCTCATAAAACTGTGGCCAATACACAGAAAAACGATTTTTCTACCTCAAGACACTGATGCAAGATTTTTGTTTGTTTGTTTGTTTTTGGCGTCCTTTACTTCCTCCAGCCTCCTCCCCACCATAATTTTCTTTCCACAATATATTTGTTTTTTTTACATTTTTTATTGATTTATAATCATTTTACAATGTTGTGTCAAATTCCAGTATTCAGCACAATTTTAAATCATAAATGGACATATACACACTCATTGTCACATTTTTTTCTCTGTGAGTTATCATAACATTTTGTGTATATTTCCCTGTGCTATACAGTACAATCTTGTTTATCTATTCTACAATTTTGAAATCCCAGTCTATCCCTTCCCACCTTCTGCCCCTCTGGCAACCACAAGTCTGTATTCTCTGTCTATGAGTCTATTTCTGTCCTGTATTTATGCTTTGTTTTTGTTTGTTTGTTTATTTGTTTGTTTTTTAGATTCCACATATGAGCGATCTCATATGGTATTTTTCTTTCTCTTTCTGGCTGACTTCACTTAGAATGACATTCCCCAGGAGCATCCATGTTGCTGCAAATGGCGTTATGTTGTTATTTTTTATGGCTGAGTAGTATTCCATTGTATAAATATACAACTTCTTCTTTATCCAGTCACCTGTTGATGGACATTTAGATGCTTCCATGTCTTCACTGTTGTAAATAGTGCTGCTATGAACATTGGGGTGCAGGTGTCATCCTGAAGAAGGGTTTCTTCTGGATACAAGCCCAGGAGTGGGATTCCTGGGTCATATGGTAAGCCTATTCCTAGTCTTTTGAGGAATCTCCACACTGTTTTCCATAGTGGCTGCACCAAACTGCATTCCCACCAGCAGTGTACGAGGGTTCCTCCACAATATATTTGTATTCCTAGTTTTTTAGCTGGTTCCATCAGAAAAACCAAGTGTTAATTTCCATTTATTTTTTTAGAACGTCTTACCCTTTCCGCAGCTTTTATCCACCATTACCCTAAATGCTTTCTTTAGTATCATTCAGATTACTTACCATAACCATATTTAATTTTTAAAGTTGATTCTAAAAATAAAAACAAGGGTGTAATTATCACTATTTAATACAGTTTATTGCATCAACAAACCACATCTGATGGCACATTCTTTCCCAAAGTTATGACCCCTGTGTCATTCAATTAACACTGTTTCTGAATCAAATTTGAACATCTTTTCCTGTATTGCACTGGACCATTTTGTAATATTTTCTGGGATTCTTGAAAGTTTAATTATTCCCAAGAGACTTTCCCTCTGCACCTCTCCGTAAGTGTGCTCTAATTGGGATTAATAGAGGAGTTAAAAATCCTGTTCATTTTGCCTTTATATTAAAATTCTATTTTGAAAGACAACTTCTAACCTGTTAGTTTTGAAAAATCCTCCTCCATCTTTAAAGACCTTCTTCAATCAACCTCTGGTGAACTGTGTGCCAATAAACAAGCCTGTTGCTAGAACAATTGACTTTTTTCCTTCTTGGGTGATTTTATTTTAATTCTGGAAGACTTGGTGATGTGTTAAAATTTCACACTCACAGATTTAGTTGTGAATCTTTTCATTAATTAGACACTTGGTGAAATTCATGTGAGACCCGCAGCCGAATGGTCTTGACAGGGGCTGGTACTCCATTGTGGGTTCTTCATTCTCCTTTTCTCCCCCTCTCATTGGTATTTGATTATTCTTTTTTTTTTTTCGTAATTTTTATTGAAGTCTAGTCAGTTTACAGTGTTGTGTCAATTTCTAGTGCACTGCACAATGCTTCCGTCATACATGAATATGCATATATTCATTTGCATATTCTTTTTCAGCATAAGTTACTACAAGATCTTGAATATATTTCGCTGTGCTATACAGAATAAACTTATTTATCTATTTATATATATTAATATCTGCAAATCTCAGACTCACAATTTATCCCTTATATGTATATGCATTTTAAAAATATTTTTAAGCTTTCTTTTTTCAATGCAGACCCCAAACTGTGGGCAGAGGAAAAGCAAACAGCAGACCCTCCACCATGAGGACCACAGACCCAGGACGTTATGGAAGGACCCATCTCAGAGGGTGTCTGGAGAAGACTGAAGGTCTTAGTATTTAAGTACAGAACATTCAGAGCCCTAAGAGTGTGTGCTTCTAAACGTATTTGTTTTGCTTCATGCAGAGGATTGTTAACAGTATTGGAAAAAAATATTGTAAAAAGACTACAGAAGCTCACAAAAAAACTGAAAGAATTGAATTAATAGAGAGAAATACATTCCTGGGTGGAAAACAGCACTATTTCAAACATGTCAGTTCTCCTTCAATTTATATTTGTATGTTACTTTTTCAATGAAACTGTCAACATCATATTTTTTCTGTTCTTGACTGAATAATTACAGAACCCATCTTGGAAAGTAAATATTTGAGTGATGTCATGAAAATATTGACAATGAGGAACAGTGTGTGCAGATCGAAAAGACAAGTTTATAACTATATAAATCTGATGTCTGAATTACTTCAAAAGGGAAGTAGATTTCTCTGTCTTTCTGTCTCTGCCTACGTGCCTGTCTCTGTGCCTTTCTGTTTTTACACACATGCACGAAAAAAATACACACAATTGTAAATGATGTTTTTTCCTGTAAATTTGTTAATTAAAATAATAAATACGAGACCCAAAAAGCAAAAATCATTGTTATTAATTTTTTACTTGAGCTTATAAGGATATTAAATTACATATTTTAAAGCACAAAAAATACATATGTATTTAATACTTCAGAAAACACTCATATAACATCTATTAAAATGTAAAATTATTAAAAATATTTCTAACAAACAAAAAGGATGGGAAACCCCAGTAAGAAAATGGACAGGGGATATGAACATAATGTATTAACCTATTGATTAATTAATTAATGTATTAATAATGACATGAATAATTCTGCACTTTACAAGTGAGGAAATTGACTCTGTGAGATGAGAAAGTCGGTCCCAAGCCACATAGCTGGAAAGGAGCACTGAATAAGGATTCAAACTCAGATCTCCCTATTTCCCAGGCTGGGCCTTTTCCAGGTCACAATGCCACAAGGCAATAGACAGGCAGCTGTCATCACTCTCCCCACCTGGCATCCTCTAAGGGTCCCAGAAATCCTTTCATATAATTTAGCTTAACATGAGTTCAAAACGTACTTCAAACTATCCTCTTAAGACAGCTGGAAACAGCAACCAAGCATCTCTGGGGAGCAGACCCATGTTGAAAGGTGTGAAACACTCGACAGAAAAAGAACCTTAGAGGACCACCTCTTCCCATCCCTCAGTTAAAAAAAAAAAAGAAGGCCAGAGACCAAGAGGACGTCCATCCACGTGAGAGATTATGTTGGAAACGCAGGTCTCTCTCAATCAGTTCTGTTCATTGATTTAGCCTCTCCGTGGGTTAGCCCAGCCGCTGTTACATTGTTGTGTTTGAAGGAAGATGTTTCCTTTCACTGACCTCCTGTTCCCTGAGATACTGGGGTTAATTCCCCAGAGCAGGTGCAGGAAGGAATGGAAGTGTTATTTGATGCTCAAAGTGCGTGTGTTTGGGATGCATTCTTAGGCAATGTCAGGTGCAACTGTCACCAAAAAACTGCATCAGACAAGCCATCCTTCTCACCTCCAGAACCATCCATCCGGCTGTCACTCTGCACTGATCATTTTTGTCAGTCACTTCCTTCTTCTCCATCTATAGTTGCTTGAAAATTGCCCTTTATCTAGACTGCACTCACAAACATTGTTAGGCTTAAGGAAACCAGCCGTGAGAGGGGGGCCTGGCCTGTTCACTCCCTCCTGAGCACTTGGTGTTTGTGAAACCCCAGGGAAGGAACAAATTCTGCAAGAGAAGGAAATATACCTGAAGGATCCAGTGTTCTGTTTATCCTATTCAACAGTTTCTACTCTGATCCTGCAGAAGCCCTGTCCTACTGGGTCAGAGAGGTTTTGTTTAATTTATCAGTCCAAGTCTGGAACCCTGCAAACATCACCTTCTCCTTTACATTTATTGGCACTGTTTCGATTCAATTTAATGAATATTTATTTACACGGTAATGCTAGTTAGCAAAATATTCATGACTCCCTGTGTTACACAGAGGGGTTAAATATCACGTTTTCCTTAGACCTCTGGCCGCAGGAGTTTCACAGGCTTGAAATCCTTGTCCCTTTTTCCAGTCTTTGTAAATTTGCTTTCAGCCTGCTCAGATTGGTGGATAGAAGTCATGACGGCTGAATTAGCAAACTCTTTCAAAGTCTTACCCCTGTGGGGCCAAGGAGATGGAGAATCCCAAATGGGGTAAGAGACATGGCTGTCGACTGTACACCTTATTATCCTAAAAATAAGCCTAAGGCATTTCCAGAGGTAACTCTGTGACCTTTCTTATTTCTGCCAGCATAATGACCTGGCAACGCTCTTCAGTTGACAACCTACCCTTATGTACAAACCATGCACTTGTACAGCACAAAATAGGAGAAACTGTCTAATGGGACTCTCCCAGCATAAACTTTCTAAATTCAAGCAGGGACACTGAGGTTGTCAGGGTGTGCAGGGAGGAGGAGCTGTTGAAGTCTTTCTTCCTTAACTAAGCAGACACACCCCAAAGTCTGATTTAACGGAGCCTGCTGTCAACCATAGTTCTGTGCATCCTCTGTGTGTCCTCCCTGACTCTTTGTTCTCTCCCCTCAACTCCCCCCATTTCCCAGCCCATGACCCACCCATCACCCAATTCCCAGGCAGTAGAAGATGTCTCGGCCATTCCTATTTGCTTAAACTTGGGTCAGCCCTGATTTCATTTCTTGGTCTTATCAACTCTCCACTCCGTGGATTTTTTCCAAACAATTTTCCACTGTGTCTTTCCCCACTGCTCCCAATCCTCATCATGTTAGCTCACTGAAATCCTTTTTCAAAGAGATTGACTTTGATTCCACAGAAGAATCCTTTCCCCAAGCAAGACAGAAGTATCAGCCTGATGGGTGCAAGTGTTTGCCTCCCACATTTGATCCTTCCTGCAGCCTCAGATTTTATGTGGATCCGTATTCTACATAAGGTGCAGGGTATAGACTCCATAGAACTAACCCCCTACTGGGTCTGCAGAAGAATGGATGGAGGTGTTGCTGGGAGGAAGAAAGCTAACGTTAACCTAATTGGTCCATCTAAGAAAGGTCACGGGTGGTGGGAGTGGCAGCGTTGTAGAGGATGAACCGACACTTGCCGGAGTAAGAGGGGGTTGGTGAAGATTTGGAGAAAATGGGGAGAAATTCATAAAATGATAAAATAAAATCACTTTGGACATTTTTTAAACATTTTTTATTGATTTATAATCATTTTACAATGTTGTGTCAAATTCCAGTGTAGAACACAATTTTTCAGTTATACATGAGCATATATATAGTCATTGTCACATTTTTTTCTCTGTGAGCTACCACAAGATCTTGTATATATTTCCCTGTGCTACACAGTATAATCCTGTTTATCTATTCTGCATTTTGAAATCCCAGTCTATCTCTTCTCACCCCCCGCCCCCTTGGCAACCACAAGTTTGTATTCTATGTCTGTGAGTCTATTTCTGTTTTGTATTTATGCTTTGTTTGTTTTTGTTTTTGTTTTTAGATTCCACAAATGAGTGATCTCACATAGTACTTTTCTTTCTCTTTCCGGCTTCACTGTGAATGACATTCTCCAGGAGCATCCATGTTGCTGCAAATGGCGTTATGTTGTCATTTTTATGGCTCAGTAGTATTCCATTGTATAAATATACCACCTCTTCTTTATCCAGTCATCTGTGGATGGACATTTAGGCTATTTCCATGTCTTGGCTATTGTAAATAGTGCTGCTATGAACATTCGGGTGCAGGTGTCATTTTGAAGTAGGGTTCCTTCTGGATATATGCCCAGGAGCAGGATTCCTGTGTCATACGGATTTTGGACATTTTTTTAAACCTTGAATAATGAAGACACGTTGAAACTAACAATCCCAACCACTGTCTCTTCTCTGTCACCTTCTCTCTTGGTCTTAGACTCTGTCTTGGCTCTGTCTAATTCTTTTTGTTTGTTTTTGTTTTTCAAGTTCTGTACCATTTATCACCTCATTGATTGCTCAGTGAATACTAATACTGTAAGATCCAAGAAAAAATTTGATTTCCTCATTTTAGGCTTTTGATCTGAATAAGGTAAACACGGCAGAGAAAACACGCCCTTTGTACCAGAACGGGACACCTTTCATTGTTTATTTCAATTATGGGCTTGTCTCAGTTGAACCTTTTCACTAATTAGATGATGTCTAATTATCTTTTCTTTTGTTTTGTTTTATGCACCTGTCTTGCCGTTCCCCGGACTGACCTCAAATCTAGTGAAAAGTATTTCTTTCTGATCTTCTAATTAGCTACTCCAATGAGGTCACAAGTGCCTGAGTTTGAATGACCAATTGTGGCTTACCCTTTCCATACATGAAAGAAGAGTCTCTTTAGTGTAAGTCTGATTTCCAATTCAGTAATTAAAAAAAGCATCGTCACACTTAAATTGACTTTCTGTAATCCTCCAAGTGAGGTAGGGAGATGGGGGAGGGCGGGAATGCACAGATCATGGATATTGAATGAGGGAAATATTCTTTAATTTTATTCCTGCCTCTGATGGACTCTGATAGCATTTGGAAGTTTAGGGGTGGAAAAGTACCAAAGGGGAAAACATGGCTGATACCAGCTTTGAAGTTTAACATCTTAGAAGCAAAAGAAAAAATAGTGTGTTGAGTGATGACGTTATGCGCCAGTGTAATGAAAACAGTAACATTTTTGAGAACGGTGTACTGTGTATCTTTGTACAGGGTCCCTAATAGCTATTTGCACTTGACATACCCAGAAAACGGTAGGAAACCCACACTGAGAAGATCACTAACTTCTCTTTTCTACCAGGATGGCAAATAAAAATAAACCCTACATCCCTGGGGGACTCACGAGGATCAGTGCTATTGTAAATTGGAGATATGCACATCTTTTTTGGCCTTTCAAAAAGGTGAATGGACTTTAGAAAATTACTCTGGATTCTTGTAAAGGCAGTCAGGTGATCAATCCTAAACCCTCAACTCAGTGACTGTTACAGATGTTCACTGTTATTAAAATAAACCGACACGGCCCTGACACCTGGTAGGGACATTTTAGTGTGAGGCTAGCAGGACCAGTTTTGTCCTGTCCTTTAGACAAACAAGCGCTGGCTGGCTGGCGTTTATTTTGTGACCGTCTGGAGCCAGGAGCAGTCCTGTGACCTCCTGGGGTACCAGAGCCAACCACACGGTGTCCACTTGTCAGACGTCTGGAACTGGGTTCTGGGGACCTCTGCTCTTCCTTTGGGCCCCAGAGGAACCACCAAAAGTCAGGGCAGAGTGGCCTTCTCAGAGGTCTGGCAGACACCTGCTTAGAACCCCTTCTGAAGCATGAATACCGGCCAGTAGGGGGCCATTCCTCAGACACCTGGGGTCCAGATCTTCAGGCTTTAGTAACCCGAATCTCTCCCGTAGCTTCTCCAGTCTTAGGAGAGCCGCTTGTTTCCGAGTTGTACTTTTTAAATAAAATTCCTTAAGAGCAAAAAAACAGGTTTACCCCCCTCAAAAAAAGAATTATGCCTCAAGACTGCAATGTGGATATCCTCCCTAAATTTCCAGACGGTTGGCTTTTCCTGTGAATTCTGGACTTGCCAGCCTTCCTAATAATGAGAGGTAATTCCTTAAAAGCTCTCTTTCTCATTCTTTTTCTTTCTCTCTCTCTCTCTATATATATGTGTATATATAATATTTTCTTACATATTTATGTATAATCAACTATTACATATTTATTTATATATTGCTGTAATATATATAATAAATATGTATAATATTCAGTATTCATTTAAATTTATCATTTATATTATATTATTACTAATTTATTATCAATTATATTATATATTCATTTATATATTACTGTAATATATAATAAATATATAATATTTAGTATTCATTTGTATTTATTATATTATTATTCATTTATTATCAATTGTATTATATATTCTTTTATATATTATTATATATATAACATTCAATATTCATTTATATTTATCATTTATATTTATTAAAATATTATTCATTTATTATCAATTGTATTATATATTCATTTACATATTATTATATATAATATTCAATATTCATTTATATGTATTATATTATTATTCATTATCAACTGTATTATATATTTCTTTATATATTATTATATATAATAAGTATGTAATATTTAGTATTCAGTTATATTTATCACTTATATTTATTATATTATTATTCACTTATTATCAATTGTATTATACATTCCTTTATATATTATTATATATATAATAAATATATAATATTTAGTATTCAGTTATATTTATCATTTATATTATATTTATGTATAATCAATTGTATTATATATTTGTTTATACATTACTATAATATATAATAAATATATATAGTATTTAGTATTCATTTATATTTATCATTTACATTTATTATATTATTATTCATTTATTATCGATTGTATTATATTCCTTTATATATTATTATATATATAATAAATGTATATTTAGTATTCATTTATATTTATCATTTATATTTATTAAAATATTATTCATTTATTATCAAATGTATTATGTATTCTTTTATATATTGTTGTATATATAATATTCAATATTCATTTATATTTACCATTTATATTTATTAAAATATTATTCATTTATCATCAATTGTATTATATATCCCTTTATATATTATTATATATATAATAAATGTATAATATTTAGTATTCAGTTATATTTATCATTTATATTTATTATATTATTTTTCACTTATTATCAATTGTATTATACATTCCTTTATTATTCTTATATATATAATAAATGTATAATATTTAGTATTCAGTTATATTTATCATTTATATTATATTTATGTATAATCAATTGTATTATATATTTGTTTATATATTACTATAACATATAATAAATATATAATATTTAGTATTCATTTATATTTATCATTTATATTATATTTATGTATAATCAATTGTATTATATATTTGTTTATATATTCCTATAATATATAATAAATATATATAATATTTAGTATTCATTTATATTTATCATTTATATTTACTATATTGTTATTCATGTATTATCAATTATTATTCATTATTCAATTATGTATTCATTTATATTTATTATACATTGCATGTTATTTGTGATACGTACACAGATGACAAATAACCCGCAAACAGCTCTAAATGTGAGCTTCCCAGTAAGGAGCTACTGGAGCCAAAGTGTAGTAAGCGAGGACTGGTTTTTAAAATGCAAGGTATTTTTCAAAGATAACACAGGGTAAGACTGGGTGGGGCTTGGGGTCGCTGAAGATGGAGTACAGAGAACAGAACGAGAAGCCGCTGGAAGGCTTTGAGGTAAAAGCTGGTGTGATGTGACTCACCAAGCTGAAGGGTAAATCCACCTGCTGGGAAGGTAACAGGATGTGAAGGGTCAGGGGAAAAAGCCGGGAACACGGTTGCTTTAATTCTATAAAAGATGTTGGGCTGTTGAACTGAGGTCCTCCTGGCGGAGGTGAGAGGTAATCGTGGTCATGTTTTGGGAGCATTTTTTATTGGTGCTACTGGGATGTACATATTACATGTGAGGTGTGAGAAAAAAAAGAGAGAGAATCCAGGGTTGACTTCAAAGATTTTGCGATTCTTTTTTTCATTTTAACCCTCTGTATTTTTCAAGGTTTATGAAAGTTTTAAAAATCCATCTCTTCTTGAAATAGACAATTTTATATTCTTAATATTAATAATATTAATATTATTAATAGCTTAACATTAAGCGTTAATCATCACCTTCTTAGGACTGAGCCAGGCTGATAAGATATACTTACTAAATATTTGTTGAATGAATACAATCAAGCTGATAACTTATAGCTGTACAAGGTGGACAGCACCGCACATTTTTTTTTTAAGGGAGTCATTTCTATTCCTCGGACAGGTATCATCAGCGCTAATGGAAGATGCTCAGCTTGAACTAGACTGGGGACCACGGCCTTGCAGCTCCTTTCCTTCCTGACACACAGACGTGTGGCGAACTCAGCTGTGCCTAGGACTGTTGTATTTTCTATCATTCCAAAACTTCATGCACTATTAGTTGTAATAAGTACCACCCCGTCCCCCAATGCAACTTCTAATTGATGATAGTGCATTCCTGCTTGACCTTGCCCGCGACTTTGTGCAGATGATTTCACAGCCCGCCCCCAGAACCCCACCCAGGAAGCTTGACGCACTGCAGGGTCTCACGTGAAGTAATTGGATGGACACAGGTTTGGGAATAAAATGCAACATAGTTTAAATCTTGGCCGCGCTGTTTAAGAGCTGGTTGTCTTGAAACAATTATATACCGTTTCCTAGAGATAATCGTTACCTTGCAACGGCTTTTTGAAGATTAAAGATAATGTACATAAACTATTAATAGGTGATGATTAGGGTTATGAAAAATATATGTTCATTAAAACATGCATGAAATTAACTCACAATGATGAGTTTATTGCCTCATTCGGTCAATTACAGCACAAATCTGCTGGAGATGGAAGGATTACTTTATTATGTGTGTGTGTGTGTGTGTGTGTGTGTGTGTGTGTGTTATGTACAGGAACATCACATACACTAACACATGCGTGACTTGAATGTAAACACACACACACACACACACACACACGTGCATGTACACACAGCACCATTTAATACACATTTTCTTTTTGGTTTTCCTTTGTGGTATTAACCCTTATCCAGTTCCTCCACCAAGACCCTAAGACACCATCTGGGCTCCACCAACCTCTTGTTTCCTCCAGAAGGTACCAACTTGCTAAGTTCCTAAATTCAACCTAAATTCCACAGGAACTTCTCAGATTTTAAATATAATTTCAAACTTAGGGTAAATGGGGAAAAAAAAATAAGACAATGAATTCCCGTCTGTCTCTTGAAATTTACCGATCATTTACATTTTGTGCAATTTGCTTTATCTTTTTCTGAAACATTTGAGAGTAATTTGGAAAGGATGCTCCCCTTTTGCTGACCCTTCAGAGGACATTTCCTGAGAACAAGACTAAAGGCTTTTTCTTTTAGTTTCCCATAATTTGAAGGGTTTACAGAGGTTCTTAGCAAGCCACTTTCTTTGGAAACATGTGAGAGGAAGCTAATGATGTGATACACCCTGCACATACCAGGGTCCATCCTACTTCTGCTAAATTAGAATCTCCAGGAATAGGGCCTAGAAACTTGAACACATTTCCAATCTGCTAGCATTGCTCTTAAGCTTTTAGCATAGAGAGCTCAAAAAAACCATTTTGTAGCTTAAAACCATGTTTACAACATAAAGAGGCCAGTTAAAACTAGAAAGCAATGTGGATAAGAAAAGGAAGCCAAAATATTATGTGGCATGTACTTTAGAACCACAGAATTCAATTCACTACATTAAAAGGTTTTAATATCACAAAGAACTAAATGCATTTTATTTCCAAAGTGGTAGAAGAAATCTATTAAAAAACTTAATCCACGCATGAAAAAATCTGAACATTGAGTCTCCTGGATACATTTATCTTCTTGGGTCCCTGTTTTCTATGCTGGAATTCAAGAAAGTTTTCCATCAACAGCTATCATTTTTGTGGTGTATTTTGTGACAGGATAATATTGCTAATTCCTGTGAGTAGATGATGCAGTGTTCTGGCCAGGTTTCCCCATGTTTGCTGAGTTAGAAGGAAGAAAAGTCTATTTCGTCTGCCATATTGAGAATTAAGTTGGATTTAGTGGCACCTCGGGAGTTCCAGGATTAGACTGTTTCCCAAATGAAGCTACCATCTGTGAGAGCTGTCAGTCGAGAGCTGAATTCATCTATTCATTCCAGGCACGTTTTACTGGGTCACACAGTGACTTTCATTTTCCTAGACACCTTTGAACAATGTAGGTTTCTTCTGTGGGTGTTAAAATGGAGTCTTTTGAGAAGAGGAAGGAGCCAGACTTGCTCAGTCCTTCACTTGGTACCAGGGGCCCAGAACTGGCCAGGGATTCCCAGAAATGTACACAGTTCCAACTCAACACATGCTTGTAGAACCAAGGTGGTGAACCCATAATCCTCTGGGTTCCAACCAGATTTATGTTTTCTCTGAAAGATTTACAATGAAAGGAAGTTGACACAACAGATTTTTTGCAGTGACATAGATAGAGAATAGACTTTATTTAAACTTTCTGTTACTGAGACCAAACTCATTCTGCTCACCCCACAACAGGGCAATAAATTGGGAGATGAGGTGTTGGGGCAAGAAATAGCGACTCTATTTGGAAAGCCAGCAGACCGAGAAGATGGGGGACTCATGTCCTGGAGAACCATCTTTCCCAAGTCAGAATTCAGGCTCCTTTGATACTAAAAAGGGGAAGGGGTGTGGTTGGTTGTTGCAAACTTCTGGGTGCAGGAATCCTTTGTTCTTGCAGCTGTCCCCCGGGGCCAGGTCATGGTGCCCTTGAAAACCTCCCACAAGACAAGTGTTATTCTCTGTTCTGCAACTTTTTATCTCTGTATGAATGGAAAAATGTTAAAGACCAGAGCCTTGAGGATGGGCTCTCCAGTCTGTTTCAGGCTCCAGGCAACATTCTGTTACAAAAGGTGCAGAGCCAGCACGACTCAGCACAGGAAACAGAGCCCAGGGTTAGACCTAAAGGAACAGATTTAATAGAGAATCAGATTCACTCTTCCCTTCTACATTTCTACACCTAGAAGGAGCCTTTTTATTTTCCTGGACATAGCAAATGTTTCACCTTTCCTTTACATTCACAGTTAGGTGTGTTTTTCGTTATTAATGTCTTATAATTTTGATACGAAAGTTTGTAGAAATCAAATATCCTCCTTTTTTTTAACTCAGAAATTCCCTATTTTGAATTTTGCTAGAATTTTGAACTTCCTCTCACCTGTGGATTTAATGACGATTTCAGCATATTTGTGAAGATATTATGTAATAATTACATCGGTAACAATCATAGTGTGTCTTTGTCTCATCAGTTGTAATACGTCTTTTTCTCTCCAACCTGGAAAGGCTTACATTACTCTGTCAATCTAGTTCTGAATTAGATACCTTAATTTATTCCAAAGCAAATAAGTAAACAAAATAATGCCAGATTCTTGAAACGTATTTTATTATTTTATAAACGTTTATCCAACCCATCTGTATTCTAAGTAATGCAGGGTTATTATTTTGATCAGGGAGGGAAAAATGTGGGTCGCTCATTTCTAAAGACACTTTTAAAAAATGAGGTTATTTGGGGCCAATGCTATTGGTTTATACATAAGATGCTGATGGTGGTGGTGGTGGGGTGTGTATTTTTACACTGGGAGTAACAGTTATTAATCTTTCTAAATGTTTTTTTAACTTTTCATTTTTTCTAGTTTGATTGGGATTTAATTGACATACAGCACTGCATAAGCTTAAAGTGAACAGCATAATGATCAGGAAATGATGATCAGAGTAAGTTTAGTGAATATCCATCATCGAATACAGTAAAAAAATTGAACTAGAAAAAAATTTTTTTTCCTTGTAATGAGAACTGTTAGGACTTATTCTCTTAACAACTTTCATATATAACATATAACGGTGTTAATTATATTTCCTATCTTGTCCATCACATCCTTAATACTTACTTATCTTTATGGAAGTTTAAACCTTTTGGCTGCGTCATAAAATTCTAAATTCTTCAGATAACATTCTATGGGGATGATACGTTTAGATGCTCTGTTTAGGGTTAGTCTTATCCCTGTCTCACCAAAAAACTGGGCCATTCTGCTTGGCCTGCCATCACAGAACACCGCAAGCTGAGTAATTGAACCAAAAGGAATGTATTTCTCACAATTCTGGAAGCTGGAAGTCCCCGATCCCAGGTTCAGGAGAGCTTGGTGTCCAGTGAGACCCCTCTCTCTGGCTCGTAGACGGTGACACACTTTGTTCTCAAACGACCCTTCCTCTGCACGCACATGGAGTGACAGTTTTGCTGTCTCTTCAGCTAAGGACAAGAATCCTCTCGGATCAGGACCTCAATCTTATGACCTCATTTGTCCTCAATGACGTCCTCGGAGGCCCATCTCCAGGTGGCTCCTTGTCCTCTTGCACTTTCTGGGGGAAAGATGAGCCCTGCATAACGTCAGGGTCACAACGGGTGACGGAAAGCCGAGGTGTTAGGGAAGGCAAGTCCGTGTGCCCTGTGAACCACAAGGCCAAAACAAACTGAAACATCTAGCTTTGGAGCAGAGACAGGTTGATTGCAGGGCTGAGCAAGGAGGATGGGGTGGCTCGTACCCAAGAGAACCTTGAACTCCCTGAAGGGTTTCAGCAAAGCATATTTAAAGGCCAGGTGAGAGCTTGCAGGGTGCGTGGTCAGCTCCTCCTGCACAAGCCTCTGATTGGTTGATGTGGAGGGAACAGGAAGGTTAACACCATCACCCACCAGCCACCAGAAGGTCTGGGGGCCACGTGCTTTCCATCATCAAGTAGTTAATGTCTTCCCTTTGGTGGTGGTTTTGAGCATCTGAAACACTCAGAAAATACACATGAGATGCTATGGCCTGGGCCCTTCAGAGAGGAGCTGCAGGGGAGGACACGGGGAGGGGTCTGCCCCAGAGGGGAGCCGCAGGGTCCTGCTCGGTCCTCCAGGGAGTGGATGTGCTGAGCTGAGCTGCCTTAACAAGCCCCCTGCCACCTCAAAAGCTCTCCCAGACCCCGGCCCACTCACAAAGTGCACCCAGCTGATCTGCACATCCAAACTAGCCCAGCTCAGCAGAGCCCATCCAGCCACGCTGTGTCTCAGTCAGCTACACGCGACAGAGGTGTGGGAACAAAAGGGGCCCCTTGTGACCCGGATGTTGTGGGTTTTCAGCCTGAGCAACACTAACACTGACATTCTTGAACTCACACAGATACAAATACTTTGCCCTTTTAAAAGGTTAGTTTCAAAGCAATATTGAAAATAGTTTTTTAAAAATTGTACTGTGATCATAAACCATCTTTATTTAAGAATGCATGCTCTTATGACTCAAAACCAAGTATTTTAAAAGAATGATAGACCTAAAATTGACATGGTTGTGTTTTATTTAAAATTGTACTAAAAAGCAGACCTTTATAGGACGTTTGTCTTATTTTAGAAAACACGGGCTTTACGGATTAAAGGTAACCTTCCAAACCATTGCCAGAATAAGAATTTCGCATCACAGAAATGTTTAATAGCAAACATTAAACAGAGGAGGTAAGATTATTGGTAGAAAGATCCTTCAGGAGGAGTTGGCCATTCTCTGGTCCAGACAAAAATCAATAGTCAATCAAGGGTGACTGGAGACAGGGTTAGAGAGAGGTGCATAGATCCAAGAGCTATTTGAGAACAAAGGGAAAAACCAAGGGGTTGGTGTATTTCCTGTTTGATCTGTTGATATTGGGGAATGAAGGAGAAATATGCCTCCAGCTTGCACTGTTTACTGAAACACGGGTATTTAAGGAGTGAAAGGTCGGGGACAGAAGGGGTGATGAAATTATAAGTGGTTTCAAAAGCAGGGGCAGATGAAATTGTCTCAGGAGAGGCGTCATGAGAGTGATTTTGGAATTGTGGCCCAAAGGGCATCTTTGAGGGTCGTGCGAAAAGAAATGGGAAGAAGTAAAAACGTCTGCTGATTTATGAGGGAGGCTGAGTCAGATGATAAAATTTTAAGTAGAATACCAAATAATGGATGGAGACCAATGTGATCCTAGGGGGTGCGTTTTGAGAGCTACGTGCATGGTGGGACGGAGGGGTCCCCTGCAGACATATGAGCTATGGAAATGGCTGTAACTGATCTAAGGTCTTTCTGAGGTTGGTGTAGAAACTTTCTGGACATTTTTAGCTCCTAAGTATACCCCCAGGCTGAAGAGTCTGTTTGATGAGCAAAAATATGGACACATTTAGACCCAGTTGCCTCAGGCTGGAATGGTCAACCTCTGTCTTTGGAGAGTGTTTCTCCACCTGCGCACATCGACATTTGGGCTCCTAATTCTCTGTTGGGGTTGGGGCTACCTGTGTATCATGGGGTGTGTTGTAGCATCTCTGACTGCCGCTCCCTAGATGCCTGCGTACCCCTTCTTCTGAAAACCAAAGAAAGATCCCCAGGCCCTGCCAAACACGACCTTCTGGAGCAAAATGGCTTATGATTCAGAAACACTTCTTTAAAAAGCGAGTAATTTTATAATTTTGCAGATCAGGTAATTACGTTTGTATTTAACCGTGTATCAATACCACAGTGATAATATTGCTGATTTTTATTTGTTAATGGTTCGTAAATGTTTGTTTTTTAAACATTTAAAAATAGTTTTGAAGTATCTTAACACAAGGGACTTCTTGTGGGGGGTAATGACAATATTTCGTATTTTATTTGGGATCTGCATTCCGTGAATGTATACATTTGTCAAAAGCACACTGAAATGAACTCCTGTAATCTGTGCATCTGACTTTAAGCGACTACATTTCACAATTTTCGCAAATAATACAACTTTGCTAACGTTTAAAAGAGACTTAGAATTTAATCCTTCGTTCTAAGCAGAAAATGTAAGGCAATTTGATCAAGTGTATTCATGTATTGTAGTGTTTGACATAATGTTGTTTATTGTATTGTATAAGTTTATTATATCTACAGAGGTTCTTTAAAAGATTTTGAAGATTTTGTTGGTTAGGTATGTAAATTTTCCTCGTCAGACACATGAAATCACTAAATAACAATGCCTAAATTCATGAGCATCCATGCTGCCGCAAATGTTGTGTTGTCATTTTTATGGCTGAGTAGTATTCCATTGTGCAAATATATCATAAATACAGTTTAATATATGAAATTTAATTAACTAGGTTTTAGAAGGATTTAAAGGGAATTCAGTCTGCTCAACTGAGGGTAAATGAACCTCACTGCAAGCACAAGAAGAGGCGATTTTTCTTTATTCTCTGCATTAAAAAAATGTGTAGCAAGTTTCAAAAGTTGACCTTGAAAGCCTGGGAGTGCCTATATTTCTACATTTGTAACTTGAGTGCGCTGAAAATTCATGTAAAATTCGGTAACTCTAAAGAATTCTGTATTTGCACAAGGAAAGATGAGTCAAGGAGAAAACCGCAAGGAAGTCTACACTAGTAAGTGGCAAAAATTCACACTCAAGAACACTGAAGAGAAGTCCCTAAAGATGTGGCAAAGGCGTTTCAGCGGAGAGTGTTTAGAAGAGGACATTCTGAACAACAGTGTGTGACCAGAGCGATGAGCGAAAAGAAATAAGAAAGAAAAGACCTTCTGCGATTCCTAACCTGGTTCCTTGGTGAACGTGGTTCTTTTAAAGCATCTCACAGAGCAAATACGAAAGAAATCCTACCGGAAATGGAACAGAGACACGCCCACGCCAATTATAGGCATTTTTCTGCCAGCTCTGAATATATTCTTGCCCCCAAATTACACAGTTCAAAATAAAGATGGCGTTTACAACTGCAAAAGACTGCCCTGACGGGCAATCTTTCTTAATAACCCTACAAAACCAAGAAAAAAGAGCAAAAATACAAAAACAGAATCACTTGGCTACAGAATGAGGAATGACTGTCTTAATAAACCTTGTCACCTAGTGACGTCTCGTGACACCAAAATGAAAAAATGCAGTCGTCTAGTAACACATTAAGCTTCGGGGAGAAAAAAAAAAAAAGATCTTGACCTCCCATACAAATGATTGCCAAATTAAAATAAAACATAAAAAGCAAAACATTAAAAAAAAAAAAACTGCCGAATTGATAACTGATTCTACATGCTTGGCTGCAACAGGGAAGTTCATAAAGTCTGTCTGTCTGTTGGTCTATCTAGTTATCAATTTATCTGTCAATCATCTAATTTACATTATGTGTTCACACATTTTTCTATCTCTTTCTTTCATCCATCATCTAATGTATGTATGTGTGTGTTTACTTACGTACATATTTTTGATCTATATTCTTTCATCTGTCCATCTGTCTGTCCTCTGTCTGTTGTGGAAGGAATTTACCAGAAGCAATACACACGTGGAGGAAGAGTCGAACATTTTGAGTTCTGGATCTCGCCAAAACGCATCTCAAAGGCTTTGATTAGATCATTTGTGTCAAAACTCACCTCCCCGTATCAGTATCCATGTGAAACTGCACAAGTTGTTTCAATTCCCTAAATGCCAATTTCTTGACTTGTCGCACAGTTAACGGGGGATGATTTAGGGACGTGGCCCATGTAAAATGCTGGGTCTAAACCAGCAATTCTCACCTTGAGAATGTGAATCCCCCAGGGATCTAAAACATATATCTGAACCTCGCACCACATTTTGATTTTCTGTTGGTCTCGGGAGAGACCGAGGCACACGCGTCATGCTTTTGTTTCCATTTTAATTTTCTCCAAATGTTTTCCACGCAGTGCGCAGAGAAGGCGCAACAGGAAAACTTGGACGTGATCCAAATTCCATAAAGGGCACTTATACCATCGTTGGCATCATTGTCGATTATGTTTCCTTAGTTCTGCAGTGAATTTTCACAGCTAAGTGAGTTGGCGACCACGAGCAGCTTGAAGACACATACAAGACGATCATTGATTTTAAAAGGTATTATAAACTTCCTACCATAAATGAAATGGGCATTAACCTATGGCTGAAATAGAGTGAGTATGAATAAAAAAATTATATTCTGATTTGAGGTGGGGTGGGTAGAGGAAATATCCAATTTTGCCTTCGGATGAAATGTTGCAATTAGAATTTAAATCCATATACTTTAAATTTAATTTAACTTTCTATAAAAAAAATGTTGCTCTTGAGAAAGGGGCTATTAGGCACTTTACAAAATATCAGCTGTTGTAAAATGTACCTAGATGGACACAATAAAAGTTTTGCTTCTGTAAAAAAAGCATCATTTTATGGTACTTAACAGCAGTCTATGTGCGAGATCGTCCCAAATCGGAAAGATTCGTGCAGTTGTATTCATGTAATTAGTGCTTGTAAGTTGAGAACTTGTGAAGATGACCAGAAATGCAATGCTTTGACATCACCAAAAAGTTGTGAAATTCATTGCATAAGCCTATGAATCATTCATCATTTCTGAATTATCATTGCCCTCCGGTTCCTCAGATCTGCAGAGCATCCTTATGTCTTATGCATCCTTGAGGCATCATTTGCACGGTGTGGCATTTGACGTGAACTCAGCCTGCAGCACGTACGCTGGGGCCAGGCAGGGGATGCCCTCATCCGGCCTGCCCCTCCCCGGCTGAGGAGGACACTTGACACCTCATGAAGGTGGCGTTCAAGGACCCGATAGCACGTTCCCCAGAAAATTAAGTGCCATCAGACGCCAAGGAAGCCACCTGCAATGGATTGTCCCGTGAACAACTCCCCTCCTGGACTTTCGGATCGGACCTGGCTGCTCCCTTATTTGCTTCCTTCCTTTGTAGTTTTGTGGCAAAGGAAAGATGGAAAGAATCACTTTCTTCAAAGATGGACATAAGTTAACATTTCTCAATGCAGCGTGACCTTTCTGCTAGAATACTATTCAAAGTTGCCAGGAGTTTGCTGTTTAATAAGAGGGAGAAAAGATCTTTACAGTTTAGTAGTGACTTGACTGGTCATTGAAAAATCGTGCCCTGTGTTCCCCCCTAACATTGGGGGTTTAGTGGAGGAAAGTTTGGCACGTTTCTCAGAGCAGTTCGCCACACACCCGGCTCAGCTTTGAGAAGCATCTCTGTTATCTGCAATATTTCACTCCCTGGCTAATTGATAGACAGCTTGCATACTTTTAAATTCTATCTCCTCATTCAACAGGGGAGTTCCACGGCGAAGTTAGAAAAAGAATCAATTCTAAAATGAGGGGAGATATCACCTTTGTCAAACTTTAGCTGTCTATTAAAATAAAAATAGCACATTTAGGATGCTAAGAGGATGATTTAAAAAAAAAAAAAGAGAGAAAGACAGCTAGAAAGATCCATCAGTGTATATGCCGTGCCGTCTCCCACTGGCGGGGGCAGGTGCCCCCTGCAGAGCCATTGCGGGTCAGTGCCCTGATGGAAAGACACACTGGACCAACTGGATTATTAGGCAGTTGTATTTGTACCTTCGTTTGTCTTCAGAATGCACCAAAAGCCACCCAGTCACCTGGACCTTAATAATTGTTGAGATGTAACTTGATCCCAAATTATAAGTCCCAAGTCTGGCTCACTGATCAGGACACCTGTCTCTTCAGGCAGACCGAGGCTCTTGGTTCTCTTTTGACCCAAAGAATGAGTTTTCTCTTTAACAAAAGTCATGTTTTTCTATTATTAATTTTAGAATGTGATGCTATTTTATTAATTTTAGAGTGTGACAATGCGTTTTACGTAAGAACAATGTAAAACAAAATTATGCCTCCAATCCTATGTCAGGAGAAATCACTTGGGGGCAGATGATTTGGTGTAATTCTCCAAATATGTGACATTATACCTCCTTGTAATTTGGAAATTGAGATCCATACCTTGTGACCAAACCCTGTATCTCAGACGAGACCCAGGTTTCCAGGCCACCTTTAGTCCCCCTTTCCACACTCTTTCTAATTTCTGCCTTTGAATGTTTCCTTATTTCAAATTGACTTCAATCTGTTGCAGAGTTTTTAGCCATATTTTATTTTTATTAAATAGGGTACATTCTAAAGCATGGACTTTTTGGAAAAGAAAAATCTGCAGTTCTAAAAGAGAACAAGGTACTTAACACACTTGCTACAGATTTTTGGGTTTTTTTTCCCCCCAATTAAAAATAATAGGAATGTTTTTCTTAATCCTAATTCTCTGCCTTAGTTTATCTTCTGAAAAATGGGTCCAAAAGGAGCAACGACCTCCTAGCTTTGCGGTGAAGGTTAATTAAATTCTGAATGGCAAGCCCAGGAGATGGGTACCCGCTAAGCCTTATGAGGCCAGCCCAGAGATAGGGGTGTCAGATTTCTCGACTGCATGTCACTTTTTAAATGCATCCGTCAAATGGCAGAGGCAGTGTTCCCATGTCTGCTGCTTTTGCCTTTCTCAGTCTTCTCAGAACATCCTGTACGAACAGCCATCAGTCAGCTGGCTTGTATTCTCGCCCTCATTAGGGTAAAAAATCGACAGTCACGTTAGTGGCAGCGTTGTCCTCAGACTGAGCTGCCGAGGCCTCACCGAGACCCAGGAACGGCTCTGAAACGTTTCCATCTGACAGTCTGGTGAACAATCAGATGCTCCGCTAGCCATGATTTCTTGGAACTCAGTCTGAGGAGTCAGTTTCTTGCTTGGATGCGGGGCTGGACCAGTGAACAAGGCAGGCAAGCTTTTATCTAATGGGAGGGAGTGAAACAAAAGACAATAACTAACAAATCTGAAGGCGTCAGCTAGACATGAGTGCAAGGAACAACTTAAGGGCAAGACGATGAAAAAGCCTGGACTGTGGGGGAGGCGAGGAGGTGCTCAGATGGGGTAATCGGGCCATTGGCATCTTGCAGTTTCTCAACTGGGCCAGCGCATCACGCTTTTGGGATTTCTCAGGTGTAAAGCAGACGCCAAATCTGAGATTTTCAAGCCCAGGGGACAGTTATCAATCTCTGGTTCCATTTAGGAAACTTTCTCGAGGCTCGACATGAGGGACAATTGCCCCCAGTCCTGCCCTATATTATGAACTGGGGGACCCACTCACTGCTTTTGGAATAATTCCCTTGTAATTCCCTCCAGGTTCCGGTTCCCTGATGTGCGTGAGGGTCTAAGAGTCGCAAAGCCAGGCTTGATCCCTTTTGCTCGGAGTCCTGCGTGGGGATCTCCTGCCTCAGTTTGCTCTGTAGGAGCGATTTGTGTGGATTGGCTTAGACACTCAGTTCAAACTAAGGCAGAAAGATTACAACTGTGACCTCTTGTTCCATGAGAAGGGGCTCCTCTTACAGGACTTCCAGGGGCAGTAAATCACTCCGGCACCAGGATGCGTGATTATACTCTGACACTGGGAAATTGCAGACAAAAATAGGTCATTTTCTCCCACATTAAAATGCAAAAATAAACAGCCAATGAGAGATGAACTTCTGTCCAAAATGTGAGGTACCATGGAAGAGCCTTGTGCAACTCAGACGTCAAAAGAAACCTTTATTGGATTTAGTCGTTTCCAGAGAAAGGACTGGTCAGGCTCTTTATTGACCTAGAAATGGAAATTACTGTGGGTGTCACACACACGTCTGTAGTTAATCCAGAATTATGCATGCCTGCCTTTCCTGATAATCTGCACCTACTTCTTGTTCAGTTCACTTATTCTCAACCACCTGCACTGTCTTCAGAAAGTCCTTAGAGGAAAAAAAAAATACAAGATTAATTTTTGGCTTTGGGGAAGCGTCTGAGTAGTCCTTGCAGACCGGTGGAATCTTGTTGGTAGCAACATTTCGGGTAGGCAGAGTCTTGGTTGAACGGGTGGTGTTTTAAAATGCAATGCATTTATAAAAGAATTCGAGTATCTTTCTGGCTTACGTCCAGAAAGAGAAAGAAAAATGCCATATGAGATCGCTCCTATGTGGAATCTAAAAAGAAAAAAAGAAAGAAGAAAAGAAAAAGACAAGTGAACATAAATACAAAACAGAAATAGACTCAAAGACACAGAATACAAACTTGTGGTTGCCAAGGGGGCAGAGGGTGGGAAGGGACAAACTGGGAGTTCGAGATGTGCAGATACTGACAGGTGTATATAGAATAGAGAAACAAGATTATCCTGTACAGCACAGGGAAATACATACAAGATCTTGTGGTAGCTCACGGTGAAAAAGAACGCGACAATGAATATATGTATTTTCGTGTATAACTGAAAAATTGTGCTCTACACTGGAAATTGATGCAACATTGTAAACTGACTATAATGCAATAAATTAAAATCAACAGAAAAGAATTCAAGTGTCTGAAAATTCCTCGGAGCTATAATAATTATCCAAAACAATATAAGAGCATCTCTGTAAGTGCTGATTCCCAGATCCCCCCCTTTATAAGGGCTGTGAAGGATGGAAGACAGCCAACCGGAGGGAGGAAGAGCACTTCTCCACGAGTTTAAGCGAGGGAACAACACCTCCATCTCCACGCCACTTTGGCTGAAACTAAAATATGTCCCCCAATGTCATCAACATCCAGGCACAGTCAGAGCAAATATTCATTGCACATGAAAACATTCAGGGTCTTCGTGTATCATACGCAAAAATTCAATCCATAAGAATTTTAAGGAGTGCATGTGCTCGTCTTCACAAGATGAGTTGCAATTTACGTGTCATGTTATGTTGTGTTAATTTAAATGCAAATGAAGGAAAAGGAAATATAGGAAGAAATGTGATCAGCGTAAGGTGAGACTGACAATGGGTCCTGGAGGCGAAGACAGTGGGTTTCAAGGGCTGGAAAACATGATATAGCTGAGGCTGCAGACATGGAACCTAAATACTGATAAAAATTGGGGATTGGAGGATGCACGCAGGCACAGAGATGGCTTTTCCGTTTTAACAGCCGAACTCTTCGTCCAACTGGACACGTGTGGCTTCGTCACCAGCTTCATGATGAGGAGTCCAGAAAATCCTACCACTTTTTTTTGGCAGAGTCTGGCTTCTCCGTGTCTCCAATTCCCCTGGACTGGTGACAGGTTCCCAAGTCAGCCCGGACTATGCGATTCTTCAGAACCATGCCGCCTTGATTCCAAGCCACTCTGCTATTTCTTTTTTTTTTTTTTAATGCATCTGTATTCTAAGTGCAAATTACTCCATTTTTAGAGCATTTATACATCTTCATGTTAAACAGTGCGTGCTCTATAGTGAAATTTGGGTGGTAGGCAAATATTGAAAAGAAGAAAAATTGTATAAAGTCCTTATAACCTCAAACCATCAGCATTGTGATGCACTTTCAAATGGTCTATTTTTTTCTATTCATATATGTCCATAGATTTATTTTCTTATAAAATTGAGATCATACTTTATATACAATATCTACTCCTTGTTGGTAAGTTAAATAATTTCTAATTATTGAGCTAATATAATATCCCATAATAATAGATATCTATATATATATATTTGTCTTATCCATCTCTGACTTCTATTTGGAAATATTTATCTAGCTGTGATGTCCTTAAGGCAAAAATATAACAACTGTATTGCTCTTATCACAAATAGTGCAATACATTTTGGAAAGAAAGAGCTCTGGGGAAAAAAAAATACAATTCTATTTTAAACTCATCCCATCTAGAGCTTAACGTTTTCCAGGAAAAGATTCTGAAGGTAAAGAACCCTGTGTCAGGGGCTTGGTGCATTTTTGCAGGAAGACGAGGACTCCAAAAAAAAAAAAAAAAAAAGACAAACCCAAAACAAAACAAAACTATGTTGTAATCAGCAGAAACTGTCAGGGAGAGAAAGGAGTCTGTTTTTGAAAGCACCATGAAATAAATGAGTTTTCAAGAATGATGGACGTCATTTACCCTCCTTGTTCCAAGGACAGCGAGGGATGCAAAGCTGAGTTTGTCATCTTCTCAGTGGCATTCGTGGACATTGGCAGTGAGACACCGGCTGATCGGACATCCTTAGACAACCTCCTTGTTGGTAAGACTCTGTGCCTGACTTAAAGATTCACTCCGTCAGCCAAAAATGATTTGCCAGGAGAACGTTCCATTGAGTCTGTCCCTGGCTGTTTCTGTGAAGTCACAAAGTGAGAGAAAAATCCTATGGCTGAAGGCTGCTGGGGCAAAGTCCACCCTGCCCATCCATCACTTAAAATCAAATGAAAAATAAAATGGAAATGGAGCAGCAGACAGAATGTCACTTGTCTGAGCATCACTGCTCTGGTCCTTGTCCCCCTTCCTTCCCGAGGCTCACACACTGCATAAGAACCAAATTTGCCTGGGTTTGTGGCTCCTCTCAGCTTCTCTGTATCTCGTGTTTTCCTAAATTTATTTTTACCGGATGCCCTGCTGAATCATTCTGTCACCCATCTCAGTACTTGGTGCCACTATTTACCAAAGGTACCAAAGCAGGAGCTGGATGGAGAACGCTGTCTCTTTTTCCTTCTGCCCAGTTTACTGATCATTTTACCAACAGCCACATCCCAAGCTCATCTCCGTTTTCATAGCAGCATTTTGGCCAAATTCATCCGGACTGTGTTCATTTCTCACCTGGACTCCTGAGGTAACGCCCAGACTGAGCTCCGTGTTTTTGTTTTTCCGTCTTTCAGGTCATTCTCCGGACGACAGAGGACCATCGAGACTCATATATTTAATCCCTGCTTGGTACCATCCCAGTGTTTCTCCTTGCATTTCTATTAAAACCCATCTTTCTGTTGTTACCCCCAAAAGGGGAAAGGGAAAGGATCCCAGGTCTTGTGTTACCTGGAAGGTAAGAATTCAGGTGGGTCATGAAAGATTTGAGAGGTTTTATTACCAAAGGGATAGCTCACCTCCAAGCACGGGAGGCGGGCTGATCCAAGGATGGACAGCAGTGGTCTTTGCCCCCCCCCCCCACCGTCTTTCACTGTTGCTTAGAAGTGGTCTCTTAACTGATTGATAGTTCTTGTCCCTGGGTGCTTAGTCATGCTCCTCCCCTTTTGTGCATGTCCTTACCCATGATGCACGCAGAAAAAACCATGGTGAGCGGCTAAACCACATGCTAATTGTATTACAATGAGCACTGGGTCCTGTCCGGTTAGGTCCTTGATGCTACCGAGCAGTTGCGACCATCAGGTTCTAACCGGTGTCTCGCTGGCATCATTCAGAGGAAGCAAGGCCCCTTCATGCTGGAGGCGGGCGTCACACCATCTTCTGGACCCTCCTCCCTCTCCTCCACCTGTCTGCCCCATTTATCTACCTAACACTTTCAAAAACCACATTTCTTACCCTGATAACATCTAAAATCTACCCTCTCTTACCCGTTCAGACTGCCAGGTCTCAGGGCTTCAGCAGAGACTTGCCTGGAGTCCCCTTCGCATGGATGACACCTTTCCTTCACTTGTAACATCACCCTCCCAAGCGTTAATGTCACAGCCCCCTCGTTACTTAAATCACCTCTCTTTCCCACAGAATAATTACCTCCTAAACTACTGCTATTCTTTCGTTCTTCCTTAGCACTTACCAACATTTTCATTTGCTTTTTTTTTTTTGTATTTGTTTACTTCTTGTTTTTCTGTGTCACCATCTAGATGTTTTAGGAGATAAGCTCTGTGTCAGGATCTTTTCCCACAACCCAAGACATAATAGGAGCTCAGTTCATAACACACTGTGCAACTTAATTGGATGAAACATTGCTTTGATCAACTCTATATTATTCATAAAGTTTCTTCTTTAACAACCTATACTTTTATATTATTTGTGTGCTAAACACGTCTGACTGTTTTTGGACTTATTTTATTACTAACAAGGATGACTGTAATCTGCAAACTGCCATCCTTACAAGACATTCTGCTCGGAAATTTTAGGTGAATTTCAAATAGTTATGCATGTGAAGACAAAAAATGATGCTGTTAATCGGGATAATGTCTTCTGATAGGAATCAAAACAGAGTGATTGTACAATGACCATAAGACATCCATAGAGGAGCCAGAGGCCAGGTTAACGTGATGGCAGAGGATGAGAACATATTTTATTGACTGTTTACGAGGAAAACTGTATCAGCCCAGCTACTCCTACCATGTATATGTGTGTAGTGTGGTAATAATGAAAACACTGATTGTATCTTTTTTGTTCGTTTGTTTTTAAATTCTATCCTTGACATTATACTCAGTTACTCTGGATGCTGGGTGGAAAATTATTTAAAATTTTATGTGTGTCCTGGATCCTAGTCAGATGCATCCAGAAATGTAATAAAGTGGATTTAGAATCCCGTGTTTTATCATTAGCTCTGACACTTAGCAGCTGTGTAAATTTGGCCAAGTTATTTATCTTGGCAATAAAATGTAAAACATCCTAAGGGCAAGAGATTAATCTTTTAGTACTTAACTGAAAGGTAAATGCTTATAAATGTCTAATGAAATAGCTCATAATATTTTCTCCACGCACATTGATTTTTCTGGACTAATACATCAAAATTAGTTGATGCTGAAGGGAGTCTGTGGAGATTTTAACTGGTAAGAACATTTTCTCTCTCTCTCTCTTCCCCCCCCCAAATATAATGAGATAAATGTATCCTCATATTTAGGAACTAGTTTTCTGAAAAATATGAAATATTTGAGCTTGTGAAAAAATAGAAAATTCACAGAAACTTATTGAGACACTTAAGAATGATGTAGAATAACAATACCATGCTTTAATATTTATTTTAAATTTTGAAAAATCTCAAATACATATATAAATGTGTGTATATGTGTGTATATTATGATAAAAAATCTCAAGTTTATGACAACATTTTACATTTTATTTCCAGAAGAATTTTCTTTTTCCAGGCTGTTGATTAAAAATGATGGATGTTCTCCAGGAGCATCCATGTTGCTGCAATTGGTGTTATACTGTCAGTTTTTATGGCTGAGTAGTATTCCGTTGTATAAATATACCACCTCTTCTTTATCCAGTCATCTGTGGGTGGACATTTAGGCTGTCTCCATGTCTTGGCTGTTGTAAACAGTGCTGCTATGAACATTGGGGTGCATGTGTCTTTTTGGAGTGGGGTTCCTTCTGGATATAAGCTGAGGAGCGTGATTCCTGTGTCATATGGTAAGTCTATTCCTAGTTTTTTGAGGAATCTCCATCCTGTTTTCCACAGTGGCTGCATCAAACTGCATTCCCACCAGCAGTGTAGGAGGGTTCCCTTTTCTCCACATCCTCTCCAGCATTTGCCGTTTGTGGATTTTTGAATGATGGCCATTCTGGCTGGTGTGAGGTGATACCTCATTGTAGTTTTGATTTGTATTTCTCTGATAATTAGTGATATTGAGTGTTTTTTCATGTGCCTATCGATCACTTGTATGTCATTCTAAGTGAAGTAAGCCAGAAAGAGAAAGAAAAATACCATATGAGATCGCTCATATGTGGAATCTAAAAACAAATCAAAACAAAACAAAAAACAAACAAAGCATAAATACAAAACAGAAACAGACTCATAGACATAGAATACAAACTTGTGGTTGCCAAGGGGACAGGGGAAGGAAGAGATAGACTGGGATTTCAAAATTGTAGAATAGATGAACAAGATTATACTGTGTAGCGCAGGGAAATATATACAAGATCTTGTAGCTCACAGAGAAAAAAATGTGACAATGAATATATATATGTTCATGTATACCTGAAAAATTGTTCTCTACACTGGAATTTGACACAACATTGTAAAATGATTATGAATCAATAAAAATGTTAAGAAAAAAACCAAGATGGATGTTCACTAACCTTACTGTGATCATCATTTCATTTTGTATATAAGTCACATCATTATGCCGTACACCTTCAGCTTGTGCGGTGCTGTATGCCAGTTATGTCTTAATAAAACCGGAAAAAAACCTAAATAAATAAACATATAGCTAAAAGACATGAACAAGCCAATGCATTGGCTAAACTGCATGCCGTCTCCACGAAAGACCATCATTTTGTGCAAAACACAATCAGTATTAGCAACGATAACAAACAAATGTCAACTTTTAAGTATTGAAAAGCCTGTCAAATTTTTCACAATGATATTTATTGGCCTAAACTGGATAATTTGGTTTTTATGTATCATTAAAAGGGACAGCAGATGAGAATGACAGTAGAGAGGGACAAAAATTAAAAAAAAAAAGATACTGGTATCAAAATGTGAAGACTTTTAAAATTATTAACACCTAAAACCGTTTTTATCTTTCGGACTGTCTCCCTAAAGTTGTGACAGACACAGACAGTTTACAAACTGACTTCAACCGGGAAACCCAATATTGTGACTTCAGGATCTGCTAGAAAAAATCCACATTACAGGAGGAGAACTGAGTTCCTAGATTTGACTCGTAATGTTGTGTGGGCATCTTTGGAGAGAAAAATGGTTTGAAAATTTTATGTCAAATAACTCCGGGTTTCCACAGTGATGCCTTGGGAGCGTTTCAAACCATTTTGGTGGTTTGAAGGTAAAACCAACAGGGTGTGGCCAGGACCCCCATTCTGCTGAAAGAAAGCCTGTCTTTTATCTGTTTTCTATACTATTGCATAATTGCTACAAGAAAAAAAACAGAAACAAGAATGAAAAATGAAATCACGATTTTGGAAATTGTGGTGCAAACTGTTTCAGTGGCAAAAAATCTTTCAAGATGGAAAGCTTCAGTGGAAGATTCTTTGAAAACTAAGCACACATGTGCATCATATGTCTCCAAAAGAATCTATATATATGCCTGTGGTTGCTGGAATTTTAGGAAAATACAATGAAACAGGAGGAGCATTCAGTTGACGTGGTGCAGGAGCGTGGAGGTGGCCACATGAGAAGTTTCCTGCGTTCAGCACATCTGTCACCGGACACACATGCCACAGACCCAGCTCTGCCAGTCATCTACTGATTCATCCTGCTCCCAGTCATATTCTGCCCTCTGGCATTTCTTTCCAGGGTGGGGAGCAGAGTCCTAATTACAAGTCCAGAAGCGCACCCCAGCGTGTCCCTTCCTCCAGGCCTGATCCACTTCAGTGCCGGGGACCCACTGGACTCCCTTCATCTCTACTGACACTTGTTGTCTTTTATCTGCGAACAACTTCCCCTCCGAGGAAGCTTCAAACCCCACGTTTGCTTCATTCCAGACCTCTTTTTCCTAGTTATCTAATTCCCCAGGATAACCTGTCTTTAATCACCGCACGACCTTGACAAGATTTAAAATCACAGAGCCCCATCACTCGCGGGGACCCGCGGGGACATCCGGCTGATTCCAACCAAGAACACTGCTCTCCGACATGGCTAACAAATGACCCTGGGGACTTCCCCAGGATTTCTGCAGTGACAGGGCAATCGCCATCTCCTGCGGCTGCAAATCCCACTGCTGACTCGTCCTGAAAGGATGCTGTATCTGGCAATGCACGTCTTCCTATGGCTTGAACCCGGGTAGCTGGGATGCAGGACTGAAGGACTAACGGGTGTTCACTTTCTCAGACAGACTGTGAATGAAATCGGACTTTCCTCTCTCAATTTCCTCCTGTACTGAACGATGGGTGCTTTCTGGTTTGTCATTTTTACCCCTGAAAGTGGTTCCAAAGGAACATTCTGGGTATTACCAACATCCATACACTTCCCAAGACTCATGCACCTTCCGCCAAGCCCCATTCTCTCAGGCACCACTGGTTTTATTATTAAGCACTTGTTTCATTTGCTTTCTGATTGCTTTGCAGAGTTGGCATGTTAAGCCAGTGGCTAAAGAAAGTGACTTAGAGCAGGGCAGCAGTTGCCTTGTTTATAAAAATGGGATCACAAGTCTGGGTCCACCTTGACGTCACTGAGGACGTTATTCAATGCTTAAGAGGCTCAAATGCTTAACTTGCTCCTTAATTCACTAAGATATTGTCTAGAATTATATTACACGTGCATGTGTGTGTGAATTAATCCATTAAGGGTCAATGTGTTTCCATTGAAGCAAGATACTGGAATTTGTGAGTGTTTCATGAATATTGTCCCATTTAATCCCTGTGGAAGTCTTGCTGAAAAGGAACCCTTCATACTTCCCTTTGAAGGATGAAGAAAAGTGATGTATGAAGAGACCAGTGGTAGAGCTGATGTTTGAAACCAGAATTTGGGTTCTTAAGATTCCGTGTACTTGTCTTCATGCAGGTCTGCTCTCGTGTGTCCGACAGCGAGAACACACAAGACTCGTGTGTCAAGTACGTGGCCTGTGCCCTTTGGTGTCAGAAGGAGGCCAATTGGAAGTTTTGGGGTAAGAAAAATTGAGAGGCAGGGAATTCGAGCAGATGCACATCAAGTACAAGACAGATCATGAAGCGTTTCTCAGAAAACTCTGCACATTGGATGGACAGCCTCTCTGAATGCCTGTATTTTCAGGAAATAACAGAGTCCCAGATATGTGTGTGTGTCCATCTCTTTTCTTTGACATTTCTTGGAACCGAAAAATCTCTGAAGTTCATTTGAAAAATATTTGGAAACAAAAAGTTGACACAAAATTCTGTTTTCTTTAATTATTTTTTATCAAATGCTTTTTCTGCATCGATTGAGATGATCATGTGGTTTTTGTCATTTCTCTTGTTGATGTGATGTATTCCATTGATTGATTTGCATATGTTGAACCACCCTTGTGTCCCTGGGATCAACCCCACTTGGTCATGATGTATAATCTTTTTTCATGTGTTGTTGGATTCTATTTGCTAATATTTTGGTGAGTATTTTAGCATCTATGTTCATCAGTAATATTGGTCAGTAATTCTCTTTTTTTGGTAGTGTCTTTGCCTGGTTTTGGTACCAGGGTGATGGTGGCTTCATAGAATGAGTTTGGGAGTGTTCCCTCCTTTTCAATCTTCTGGAAGAGTTTGAGAAGGACTGGTATGAAAAATTGTGCTCTGCACTGGAATTTGACACAACATTGTCAAATTATTATAAATCAATGAAAAATGTCAAAAAAATTAAAAAGATGGATTTATCAAGAAGGAAAAAAGTTTTTTTTATTGAAGTATAATTGATTTCCAATGCTGTGTTAGTTTCTGGTGTTCAGCACAGTGGTTCGGTGATTCATATATTTATATATTTTTTCCATCATAGCTTATTAGAAGTTATTGAATATAGTTCCCTGAGTTCTACGGTAAGACCTTGTTGTTTATCTCTTCTATATATAGTAGTTTACTATATATAGTAACTCCCAAACTCCCAATTTATCCCCTCTCCCTGCTCTGGTAACCATAAGTAAGAATTTCATTTTTAAGAAATAATGACAAAAATAATATACCTTATCTTGTGGGAAATCTGAACTCCATACAGTGGATATTTCTTTAAATTCCAGAAATTGCATGTTCCCATGAGCACCTGTACCGTAATCTGCCTGTTTTCACGTTACCTCATTCATGGATGCCCTGGGCATTATTGCCACGTTGAGTCCCCTATCCTGAGGTTGCACTTGTGCACGCAAAGCTGAGTTAGCGTGGTTTAAGCCGTAATTTGAGTGGCGATATCGAACTTGATATGCTTGCTGCAAGTGTTATGAGTTTTTTTTTTCCCTGTGGCAACAGCTTGACCCTGGCAGCTAACGCAATCCATCACCTGCTGCCAGGAGACCAAAAACAAGAAGAGAAGTGATTGGAAAAGAGGATACCTCAGGGTTGGGAGTTTTACAGTCAGCAAACAATGCAAGAATGAAAGTACACTCTCAAAATAAGTCCTACTATGGCAAATATGTCTATAAAACCAAGGTCCGATTTTATGCAAGAAAAGAAAAAAGATATTATAATTGAATATATTTTATAACAACTGTAAGTCATCCATAAAAGAAAAATGTATCTGTAGGCATTTGTTTACAGTGAACATTACATTGTTTAATATTCAAAAACATCTCCTTCAAATATATATAAATATATTCAAAAAATAAGACAAACAGTAAAAATGTATGTTTTGTATTTTTTAAAAAATATTTTTTAAATATTTAAAAACTTTGAGGACCTACCTCAATGACAATAGACAAACATTAAATTTTTCTTTTTTTTTTTGTAGAGGGGAGGGAGGTAATTAGGTTGATTTATTTATTGATTTATTTATTGACATTTATTTTTGGAGGAGGTACTGGGGATTGAGCCCAGGACCTCATCCAAGCTAAACATTCACCCTACCACTTGAGCTGTACCCTCCCCCACGTTTGGTATTTAAAATGTGCTTGTAGAAATTTTTACTCTGTTCATTTAATGTGAAAGAATTAAAATGTACAAGGCGAGTCACCTTTTTAATACACACTGAAGCCAATAATTCTGTTCTAATATCTTTCTGCATGTGATATGTTTGAGTTGCTTAGTGTAATTACAAAGAAGGAAGGAAAGTATGTCGAGAAAAGTGTACATCAGATGGTGCAAAAGCACTTCTCTTGTATTGAATTTTTTAATGTTCACGAAATTCAGAACACTTCAGAGAGAGACCTAAAACCATCTGCGCTCATCACATAAACTTTAGCAATTATTGTTTTATACATTTACTTCGGATTTTTCAAAGATATATATCCTTTCGCCACTTGAGGTGTCAACAGAATCCACAGAATTGATGCCAGTGTTTTTAATATTTACAACATTATCTCTTGTAGTACTCACTGTTCTATGAACTTTTGCCTTAATCACATATTTATACATTGCGTCCAAATGATGTACACAAGGGGGTCCAGTCACTTGGTCTGTTGTGTCCAGCGCCATCACAAGAATGTAGCAAGAACAATAATTTTTCACCCCTCTTCGTAATGATTTAGGTTGGTTTTAATTTAGCAGAGCAGCAAGTAAAACACGTTTTGCTCTGTTGCACCTTGTATGGAGGTAAGAGCCCCTCCCCCAGCCCAGCCCTGGTGCAGGTGCTCAGCGAAGGCTGCATCGCACCCCCCAGGACACATGGTCCACGGTGTCCAAGCAGGTCCAGGCTGCTGGCTTGCACGCAAGAGGCTCTCCATCCAACTCCAACCCTCTCCAAACTTGCGCACACATGTCCATTTTCACATCCATGCCTCATCTATTGGTCTTTTTCTGTGCCCTTCCAATAAGATCAAATAAATCTATTTAATTCACTGTTCCGTAATTACCAGTGAGATAGTCTCTTTGCAAATTTAGTCACATTTTGGTTTACTTTTCTATTGATTTCACTTTGATACATTATCTCCATCTTCCTATTAACTTTGTTACTTATTTTAAAGCTTTGTAAGATTTTTAATCACATTGTAACTCAGCGTATCCAAAATATTGTTGTTTCAACAGGTAGTTGATGTAAAATTAGTGAGTTTTTTTAACCATCTATTCAAAATCTGGCATGTGGTTTACACTTTCAAAATATTTTTGTTATTTTTTTCAGCTTTATCAAGGCACAGTGGTCAAGTGAAATTGTAACATATTCAAAGCGTACATTGTGATGATTGGATACAGTGTGAAAGGACTCCATCCATCTAGTTAGCTCACACATCCACCCATCACCTCTGATATTCATCTATTTTCTTTTGTATTTTGGTGAGAACATTTAAATTCTACTTTCAGCAAAAAACAAACAAAAAAAAAAACAAAAAAAGAAAAAACACAAAAAACAGAAACAAAAAAATTATCACCTATAGTGACCATATCTTACATTAGAACCTCAGGCTTTATTCATCCTAGACTGAAAGTTTGTACCTTTTTACCAACTTCTACCTGTGTCCCTCACCCTCAGTCCCTGGCAACCCCTTTTCGACTCTGTTTCTATGAGTTTGACTTTTTTAGATTTCTCATGTACATGATACTACGCATCTGTCTGGCTTAATTCACTTAGCAGAACACCCTCAAGGTGCACCTATGTTGGAAACAAGTTCTAGGTAACATTATCTGTCCGCTATTTTATGCCAATTATCTCATCCCAGGCTGTTCCTTATCTTCTGAGTTTTGACGGTGGTCTATTTGCATATTACATCACCTTAATTTTGCTGTACTTTTCCTTATGTTCAAGGCATACGTTGAGAAAATAGATTGCTCTGGAATGTTCTTTTTTACTCCTTTTTTGATAAGGGATGTTGTCTTGACTGAGTCGTTAATACACTGAGTTATTTTTCTTTTCTGTATCTAAGAGCATCATGTTGCTCACGACGCAGACTCCCTGTAACCCTCTCACCCGACCCCCCGAGGGTTCAAGTCTCATGATACCATGGCAGCTATTTCAAAGCCAAGGATATAACTTGGGGCCATTGGCATTATCATGAACTAAAATCCAGACCCTGCTCAGATTGGGTCTTTTTTTTTATTATTATTTTTTCCACTAATGTCCTTGTCTCTCCCAGGATCCCACCAGGGTGCCACCACGTTGCACATTTTAGTCATGGTGTCTCCTTACTCTCTTCCGCGACCATTTCTCTCCATCACCTTGCAATTCATCACCCTGACACTTTTGAAAAATGCTTCTCTGACATTTTGGAGATGGTCCCTCGGTTTGAATTTATCTGTCTGATATTTTCTCGGGGTTGGACCACGGTTTTGTGTTATGAGAAGGAATCCTACAAAGTGAGGTGCAATATGACTAATTATAGATGACGTTACGTTAAGGTGGCGTCTGCCAGGATTTCTCCGTTTTGAATCTACCATTTTTCCTTTTCCATACTGAAATTTTGGAAGCATTTCACTAAATCCATCCAGAATGCAGGGGTGGGGGGAGAGGATTAAGCCTGCCTCCTGGAGCTGGGGAAGGTACTTACCTATATTTTGTGGATGTCTCTGTAAGGAAGATTTGTCTCTCCCCCCCTTTATTTATATATTCAATAATTATATCACTGCAGGCTCATAATTGTTTTGTTTCTTTGGGTTTCCATTCTGTACTGTTGCCATTGATTTTGCTGCTTAAATTGGTTTAGCTTTGACCATCAGGAGCTCCTTCTGGGAGGCACATGTGTCCATCCTTCTGTTTACACACATTTTTTTTTTATTCTGGACACTCTTCATGTCCCAGGCTCATGTTATATCTTTTCCTGCCCCGACCCTCGCCTTGGTCATTCCCCCAAGATACGCTGTTCCCTCTTAGTGGAGAATGACACAGAGAAATCGAGTTCTGGGTACAGGCGACTGTGTTGCTGGTAGGATGACATTATTAGACTCCCTTTTGCTGTTCAGTTCTCATCTCTTAATTATATTAACAAGGTTTTCAGTGTCAAACCCTCTACCGATGTGCAACTTCAAGCTGCGCCCTCCATGACTCACATTTCTTATGTATTAAAATAGTGCCAATAGCAGTGCTGTTTTCCTCTTGGAGTTGATGTTAGTAATGAATGAAATTACATTCTCAAAGCATAGTCGAGTGTTCTTGCTACATAGTAACATTCCTTTAGTATTATCTATGATTTGCAAACTCTAACACAGATGCATGCACATTGCAGAATTCAGTTTGTCAGTAATTGGATGTATTAGTGTATGCCAGTGTAATGTGAAAATTATATTTGGAGATTTCTCAGACTCTCTATGTAATCATTTCATTTTAAATTTCCTTATTTTAGACTATCATTTAGGTGAATTGGGTTTAATAGATTTTGTCTGTTAAAATGGGCTGGATTTCGTATACTTTTTTAGAGTTTTTTTTGTTTGTTTTTTTAAATTTATTATTACTTTATTGTATTATTTTTAAGCTTTTTTGGACTTATCTAGATTTATTTATTTATTCATTTATTGTTCTGTTTTGCATAATTTTTATTGAAGTGTAGTCAATTTACAATGTTAGTTTTAGGTGTACAGCAAGTAGCTTCAGCCATAAGTACAAAAACATACATACATATATATATATATATATATATATATACACACACACACACACACACATATAGATATTTTAGTTTGTTTTCCATTACTGCTCATTACAAAATATTGAATTAAGTCCCTTGTGCTATACAGTAGTTCCTTGATGTTTATCTATTTTATATATAGTAATGTGAATCCACTAGTCCCACACTCCTAATCTATCCTTCCCCCCCTCCCCTTTCCCCCCTGGTACACAGATTTCTTTCTATGGCCCCTCTTAAAAACTTTCAACATTCCCTCTTTAAAGAAAAAAAAAATCTACAGTGATAATGAAAATCTTATGTGCTGGAGGAGATATATTTCCAAATGCATTATTTTTCTATGTGGTTAAAACAGTTGATGAATGGTTATTTAAAAAAAAACGCGCTCAGAGATACACCAGGAATTTCATGGCGGTCTCAAGTCGACACATCCAGCAGTGACAGTACAGGGGATAAAGTGTTGAATAATGCAGTGTGCCAAAATGACTTCCATTTTCTGAATGATAAATCCAATTTAATTAAGTCTGACTTTGAGTGCTGTGAACTTCAAATGAGTTTTTAAAAATATCTCCCAACTGCTCTCCAGCCTCTACTTAGCATGCCGTATTTTGAATTCTTTGTTCTTAAAGAATATCAAATTTATTATCCAAAGCTTTTCCAGAAGAGAAGCTTTTTTTTTTTTCTTTTGCACTAAATCACTCTAAGCAAAGAGCATTTGTCAACCTAATGAAGTCTTAGTGTTTTCCAAATAATGCTTAGGGAAACATGAAAGGATAGAACAGTAAATGCCCTTCCATGTGTGGAACATTATTGGATGTAAATACTATTCCCAAGATACTCATAAAGATCGCAGTTACACACGAATGTACACCAACCAGCTTAAAAATCCGTTATTCAAGGGGCTCATCACATCAGACTCAATTGTAATTTCAAGGAACGCCAGACAGTTACTAATAGATTGTGTGTCTGAGAATAATATGTTTTCGAAATTATTTGCAGTTAACAAAACAAAAAGTAGGCTATGCAGAGAGTCACTGCATGACCTTAAAAGTCTAACAACTTCCTCTGGAATCATTTTTATTAGGATGAAATCACTGCTCGTCAAGACTGCGTCCTCTGTGGAAACCCAGGGGCAGGGTCGTTAACAAAGTTAATGAAAACGCTGCCGGGGCCTCGCGCTGTTCTCATCGTGGGATAATTCAGGATGAACGAGGCATCCCAGATCTTGCCAATTTTAGAGAAACCTATACATTTATAACTTTCTTCTTTTTTTTTTTCCTTTTTGAAAAATTGAAGTGTAGTCAGTTACAAGGTGTCCATTTCGGGTGCGCAGCACAGTGTCCCCACCATGCACACACACACACACACACACACACATATTCGTTTCCATATTCTTTTTCATTAAAGGTTATTGCAAGATATTGAACGCAGTTCTCTGTGCTACACAGAAGAATTTTTGTTGTCGATTTTTATATATAGTGGTTGAAATGTGCAAATCTCAAACACCTAAATTTACCCCTTCCCACCCCGTTTCCCCCCAGTAACCATAAGACTGTGAATCTGTTTCTGTTTCGTACATGAGTTCATAGTGTCCCCCCTTTCTTTCTTTCTTTCTTTCTTTCTTTCTTTCTTTCTTTCTTTCTTTCTTTCTTTCTTTCTTTCTTTCTTTCTTTCTTTCTTTTTTTTTAAGATTTCATATATGATTAATATCATATTGTATTTTTTTAAATATTATTTTATTGAGTATCTTTGATTGGAACATGTAGTTGATTTACATTCAAATCATTTCATAGGTATGTACTTCTTGCCATTTTGTATATTGCTTTTCTTCTGGTTGTTTCTGTAGTTCTTTCCTGTTTCTTTTGCCCTCTTCCCTTGCGATTCGATAACTATTTTTAGTTTTTTTCATTTCTTTCTTTTTTTCATGTGTGTATGTGTGTGTGTATTATAAGTTTTGGGTTTGTGGATACCATGAGGGTTACATGTATCAACCTATTTATTTGTGATTATCTTAAGTTGATGGTCTTATAAGTCCTTATTTTTATTTTTATTTTGTTTCTATGTTCTTGGAATATCCATATTCTTCCTGTTTCTGTATTAGCTTTTTGTGATGAAACCTAAATCATTGATTTCTTTTCAGTCATTTTTCTTTTTTAACACATCCTTACAATAATAATTTCCCTTTAAAGCACTGCTTTAAATGTATTTCACAAACGTTGATATGCCTTATTTTCATTATTATTCATCTCACGTATTATCTGAAATCAATGATCAATTCCTGATTCAAGAATTATTAAAAACTGTATGAATTATTTTTCATGCATTTGGAAAAGTTTAGTTTCTTGTTTAAGACTGAATTCTATTTTAATTCCACAGAGGTCAGAAATATACACAGATTGATTTCAAAACTTATAATTTAGCTGAGGCTCGCTCTGTTGCCCAGAATATGACATATTTTGTTAAATATCCCACATGCATGCACTAAGAATGTTTATTCTACACTGTTGAACGTTTACCAGTTAAGTCAAGCTGTTGAATCATGCTGTTTAAATCTATATCCTTACTAACTTCTCTACTAATTTAATCAATTATCATGAATATCAATGTGCACAGTTCTTTTTCAGTCTGTAATCTCTCGATCCCAGGAATTTTGATTTTGTTATATTTTTTTGTTATAGGATTATTGTTATATTTTTGTTTTAAGTTTTTTTTTAATTCTATCAGGTGCATCAAAGTTTAAAATCATCATCTCTTCTAATTAAGCTGATGATTTAAACATTGAGTGTTTCTCTTCTACTATAGTAATGCTTTTTGCTTTAAATTCTACATTCAGATGGTGCCTCCATGGTTTTACCCTCCCATCCTTTCATTTTCAACATATATAATATTTAAATTGGCATTGATGTAAAGGCATGTTCTGATTTTTCAAAATCGTTTGACAACTTTTGTCATTAATTCAAGTCATAATTGCATTTACATTTAACACAAATGAAATGCAGTGAATAAATCTACAATCTTACTTTTTTTACTATTCCAGTGTACTCTCTACTATATTTACTTATTTTAAAGTTTATAAATAGATTTATGGACACAAAATACCACGTTCCTCCTACATCTATCAAAATACTTTTTTTAAACCTATCTACAATTTTATAATAATTGTTTCGCATGCAAAATTAAGAGCTGAAAATAATCCTAATTACTGCAGCAACTTTTTATCTTGAAATGTTAAAAAAAAATGCTTCAATTTATTCATGGAACTGCAGCAGATAAGGTAAATTAGAACATTTGCATTCCAGGTTCCATCTAGAATGCTCTAGTATATTCGATGAGGAAAAGTACATTTGGCCTCTGTTTCTTTCACAGAAGCCACTTTATCTCCCCTATAGAGCTTTCGCTGGCCTGGAAATACAGTTGGTTTTTTTCATGTGATTCTAATCACATTTAGGGGAATACAGGCAGTAGAGACGGGCAGTCTGGGCATACATAAAGCTTCAAGAACTTTAAGTTAATGGAAAAAATTATGCCCTTGATTTACAGACTTTCGAACTTTCAGGTACGTGCAAAGGCTGAATGGTTCTGAAATGTAACAAGGAACAATGAATTTCCAGCACATCCTTTACGAAGTCCTACAGGTGAACTCTCCAAAATGATTTCTGTCCTGCGAGAAAAAAATGTCCTGGAATTTAAAGCATGGCAAGAGCCCCTGATCTTTCTAAGCAGAGAGGAAAATAAATTAACTTTTTAAATAGTTTTCCTAGCATGTGTCATGTCCAATACTTCTTTTTTTGCCCCTAATCCTTACACTAACTTCATAGGTAAAGCAATTAGAAATTAAACAGAAATTTTTGGATTTAAAACCTTCTCTCAAAAGGTTCACAATAATGTGGGGGAAAAAAAGCAATACATGGAGAATATTGAAATATTAAGATACACTTGGGAAATAAAAATGTTCCAATTGGAACATTAGGGGATAAACACTGTATCAAGAAATACACGGCTGGTGTGTATCCTTGGAGGGTGCACACACACACACACACACACACAAATGTATATATATATGGAACTAAGGTTTATTAAGTAATTAATATGAGCTAAGAATTGTACTAATTTATCTCATTTATCTCATTTATTCAATTTATCTCATTTGTTCCTCAAAATAATCCTATAAACAAGAGGCATTTTCAATTACATTTGATAGAAGAGAAAATAAATAGTGAGAATGTGAATTTGCCCAAGTCATGTGGGGACTAAATAAAGAAATGAAATTTGAACTAAGCCAGAAAACTTAGAAAACAATGTGTTGAGTTTCTCCCACTGAGTGGCTTCTGTTTGTCTGCATTTTTTCCTCTCCATATATTTAATTAGATTATTCTGTTCCTATTTTATGCCATTTATTACTTTGTCTGGTTCAAATATCTGTATATTTATGTTTAAAATATATTCATCTGTGCTTTATTATTCTTTATACTTGCCTACTATTTCTTTTGTAAACATTCCACTTTTTTTTTTTACCTTTCTCTGTTGTTTTTTTTTACTACATGCCTGCTCTTTAAAAGTAGTTGATCTGACCTACTCTTAAATTAATCCACTGATATTGTTTGGCATAAGGAACGTGATTGGTTTTCCTTCTTTAATCTTATTTCATCTTTTTAAAATGTTCCCATATTTTTATTCTTTACATTAGTGAAGGGAGAATGATAATTTGCAAAAATAACAATGATCTTTTTTAAAGCATAATTGAGTCATTTTTGGTCATGGCCTGTGTTCTTAATTAAACTTTTCTTTTTTCAGGATGCATGTGGACTCATCCATGAGGTTCCAATTATTATAATTAAAACTTTGCATCTCTTTATCTATCTATCTATCTACCCACCTACCTACATATTCATCCATCCATCTGTCCATCCATCCATCTGTCCATCCATTCATCCATCCATCCATCCAATCTATCTATCTATCTATCTATCTATCTATCTATCTATCTATCTATCTATTTATCTACATGTTCATCCATCCATCCATCTATCCATTCATCCATCCATCCATCTAATCTGTCTATCTATCTATCTATCTATCTATCTATCTATCTATCTATCTATCTATTTATCTGCATGTTCATCCATCCATCCATCCATCCATCCATCCATCCATCCATCCATCCATCCATCTAATCTATCTATCTATGTATCTATCTATCTATCTATCTATCTACCTACCTACCTACCATCTGTCTGTCTCCCTTCTGTCTGGCCTTCTAGATGGCTGGCTCTCCACTGGTAGAAGCCATGCTTTCTGTGTTGACCTACTCCTGGGAGTCATCCAGGGACTCTCCACTTCTCCATCTATTTGCCATGTCACAATATCTGGGTTCTTAAGCCATTTTCATTCATTTATGCCTTTATGTCATGAACTGTAGGCAGAACAACTCAATGTAATATTAGCTGAAGAATATTCCAAAAATATGAACTAAACTGCATGACAGAGGCCATGGTTTAAACAAAGAGGCTGAGAAACCCGTTTTTCAAAGAAATCTGAGGAAAAGAAATCTGAAGGACTTGTGAGATTTTACGATAAACCATTTTTAAAGTAGGAAAAGCAAGTCATAATTATTGAACAAGAAGTAGCATGCACTTACCGGGCACAGTGAGAATGCCAATGGTGTTGTTTGCAGGCGTAAGGAGAGCTTCTAATAGGAGCTGGCATTTGAACTGAATTTTCAGGCATGCATCCGATTACTCCAGGGACCTTGGTCTGATGGCTTAACTGCTTTGAGGTCTGCCAAGTGTCATCTTAGCTTAGATAAATTTCCAAATAGACTGATGTCAATTCAACTATTTACTTCATTTTCATCAGCACATCACCCGTTTAAAATTAGATGAGTGAATTGTTGTCCAAATGGATGCTTAACTTTCCAAAACATCTGGTCATCGCTAGCTGATTCCATGTCATGAACTTGAGATGACTGAACAAGTCCATGCTTTGCATAAGAAACATCACAGCTTGTTGAATTTCTCTTTGTCCCATTTTTCTTACGTGAAGAAGTTGATGTTTCTCTGTAAGGTTAAGTGTTACCCAGCTCTGCCCACAGTGACTTTTCCTTCATTCCCTTACATTTCCCAAGAGGAACTTAAACCATCTGGTTCTGAGAGAGTGTACACGGTGGGATCTTCTTAGCGAGGGCATCTTGCCAATAAACAGTCATCGACAAGACGTTTTCAAAGCCTGTATTTGGCATTGCCAAGACACATATAAGTGAATTTCTGTTCTTTACACTAACATTTTGCAAATATCTCTCATGTTGAAACATGCCACTGGGAAAAACTATCTGTGTGGCTAATGTTTTAAGCTCTTTAGAGGGCAACTTCAGTGCATTGTATGCATGCTTTAGTTTATATCTTATTATAGGGGAGGCCAAGGGAAAAATCTGTTCCTGTGTGTTGTTATGAATGCAGTTGTAGGAGAACTGACAGCTGACTTAGCATCTCCTAACTTTTAAAAGAAAAGATATATTGGAGCAAATTAAGATCAATGTTGTCTTAAGTGTTGATCAATAATGTGGTTGAAATTGGAAAAAAGCCTCCTTGAAATAAATAGGATTTATCTTTTCTTTGAAATTCTTCATTCTCTCTTAATGTGTGGTTTAAATGATTATAGTTTATTTTTTCCCTAATTTTGTAACTTTTTCTTTTTTTCTTCAATGAAAATGTTAGAAAGCCAAGTATGGAATGGATAATTGCAGCTGATTGCACAGGAAAGGGTGCTGTTAATTGTTCATCTATGTTGAAATATTTCCCAGTAAGTGTTTATAAAGGGCATTGCCCAGGGTTGTTAACTGAGAGACGATCTTTCAGTGTGGAGTCATCTTCCTTAACTGTAGTAATGAATGCAAGAAAATAAGAAACACCTTCGAATTTTGTATTTATGTTTTATTCCGAAGATTCCGAGGGCAGATCAAAGACGTGTCCCCAGAAGAAAATCCAGGATCACAGGCCCTCGGAGAGAGGAGGGACATTGAAGGTAAAGGCCACCCATCGGGATGCAGAGTCCTGACTTCCTCTGCATCTGGTCCACACACGGCACAGACTTTCAGGGCTTAGAAGCCCGAAACAACTTCCCCTACACCCCTGCCACGTTGCACTTTCGCTGCCGCCAAGAGTGATATTTTGTCTTTTCCTCTTTGATTCTGAAAACAATCTGAAGAGTTGCTTCTTATTATAAATTCATTTTTGAAGATATTGAAATGAAGTCCTCAATGAAGTGTCTATTTTTTTCCCCCAAAGCTATACGGTTAATAAGAAGTAAACTGTAAGTCGTACACTTACCTGGAGTTCGTCCATTTCTTTCAGCCATAATAACAAATATAAATGGAATAATTTCTGAGTATAGATGTGTTTCAGAGCCTATCCTGTTCCTGCGTGATTAGTTATGCAAAACAGGCTTAAAATAACCATTTCATTTTGCTCATAATTTTGTCAGTGATGAAACTGGGAAGCACCCTGCTGGGAAATAATTGCTTGGGGTCTTGAAATGACAAGATCTGTAACCTCATTTGTATATTGGCGGGGACTGCAGTCATCTGGAAGCTCAGCTGGGCTGGATCAAAACGGTGTGTTTTTCTGGCAGTGAAATGATGTTTCCTATTGACTTGGGGCCCCACTGGGAGTGGGCATGGTGGGGAGATGGCCACGTATGGACCCACCAGCACAGCAGTGTCAGATTCTCTGGGCTTCTCCCAAACTATCTGGATCCTTCCAGAGAAGGACCCCCCCAGAGAAATAGGAGGAAGTTGTAGGGCATCTTATGAGCTATCCTTTTTTTTTTTTCCTGGTAGGGGAAGGTAATTAGGTTTGTTAATTTATTTATGTTTAGAGGAGGTGCTGGGGATTGAAGCCAGGACCTTGTGCTGTGCTAAGCATGTGCTCTACCACTTGAGCTATTCTTAAAGTTATATAGCATCATTCCCATAGTCCTCAATCAATGAAAGCAGACAGGAGCTCATCTAGCATCGAAGGGATGAGATATAAATTGCACATCTGAATGGAAAGAAAACCAAATGATGTTCACATCGCCACAGTATAGGGTAGCGTGTTGAATTCATTGACAGCAGAACTTTGTCCAGTCACCATTCATTTACTAACGACCTATCACTTTCAAAGGAGAGTTAAAATTATACCATTTCTTTTGAAATACATGTATGTTGAGTCCATGCTACAAGACCATATATCCCATGAGGAACAGGAGTGTTGCTTGATGACAAATGATGGAAAACCTTTGATGACAAATGATGGAAAACCTTCTGGAGTCATTTCCATTTCCCATTACTTACCATAGGGTGTGTCGCTGAACATGACAAAAGTCACATGTCATTAACATGTGTAGTCTTCACATGACAGTCATAGGATCTTTCCTTTGGAGGATATCACGCCACATCATGGATCAACAATATATTATGTCCTTTTCTTTTTCTTGATTACAGAGGACCTCAACATTTTTCAAAATCAGATCTGTCTTGGTGGAATTAATCAGGGTTTGTGATTTGACCAGAACCTTCATTAACTGAACGTCACCCCAGGTATCACAACTGAGTGTGTGGCAAACATTTGTAAAAGAGAAGACTGGAAATGGGGTATCATTTGAGCATCTGAGCGTGGTGTTTAGCTCAGTTACCTGGCTTTGTTTAGTGAACTTGTCTTTTTGTTTTGGAACTGTAAATTCTAGGGGACCATGAAATAATTGGGATACTTAAAGAAAATCTGAGCATTATTTGCCCAAATTGCCCACTGATGTTATCATATCAGAGATGAATATTTTAAGACAAAGGCAGAAAGAGTAGCAAGATATATAAAACCATATTTTCCTCTGAAAATGGACAATACAAGGCATTCCACGTCCACAGACATCATTCTACGGCTCGTTTAGGGCACCTAAGTCCATCTCTTGTAGGAAAACATGTTAGTTCAATTTTGAGCTGGGTTTCTGACTTAATGCTGTCCTGAATGGACTTGGGACTCTGTTGAAATTTATGTAAAAGTACCTAAAAGGAAAAGAAAATGGATTTTCAAAAGGTGGAGACACCATGCACAGACCTGAGAGTCGGTGCGCCTGCCCATAAATCCCGCTCCCCGCGCATCAGCGCCTGAAGTTTAACCTTTTATCTTTTCAGTGCTTGAAGCAAGAAATCCTTCGTTTTAATTCACTCTTTGTAAATGCTCTCAGACGAGACTGGGGCACAGTTTCTCTCGGCCCTAAAATGCTGGCTTTTCTGCATCAGACTATTCCTCCTACTGCAAAGTCACTTTTTTTTTTTCAAAGTGTGCTAAGCAATTTGTACATCTGTTGCCAACGCACCGGACACGGACACACACACAAGCTTTGGAAGGGAGGGGAAAACAAACCTGTGACTTGGATTCTAAATCTCGCCTTGCCATTTTTTTTCCCCCAGTTTCAGGATTGTTGGCTTATGAGCCAAGTTCATCTTAGTTAAATATACTTTTCCTACCCCACTGAAGGTTCACATTAATTTTTTTTCTCCCAGCAGCTTAAGGCACAGTCAGGCACAGTGAAGATGGAATTATCTTGTCAGAAATTGTAACATTAAATTACTGTAGGAAGGCATGCAGGTGCAAAACATGGTGGCTTTCCATGCAAATTCTAGGATTCTAATCCCAATACAGCCTCCTTGCCCATCCACCATGCAGACTAAAAATAAAACTGATGCTTTCATGATTTTATGCATATGTATGTGTACTTAAATTTCACTCAGCTAAAAGCATTATTTCTAGATAAGACTAGAAATGTCTAACTTTTTTTTTAATGGCCTGAATCTTGTTGACTTACACACTAGCCATTGTCTGAAGTGCATTTAATGTCACTAAAAGTGTCTCCTGAAATCGGAATATGAAATCCCACCAGTTATGTTCAACAAGAAAAAAAATCTGTCAAGTGTAATCATAAGAAAAATTATTCAGTGGGCAATAGATTATTTTCTTTGAATACCGTTTATTTCTCATGTAGAATTTTTCTTCAAGATGGGCAAAATACTTTGAGTGCTTACGAAACTGGAATAAAAAAAATCCCAAATTACATGCATCATTCACTGTCATGCTTTGAATCTCACTGTATAAAAACGCTGAGATGTCTAACTGAAGACTTCTCCATCCCTGTGGGTATAAGAATATTCAATATTAATTTTATGAAACAATCCCTTAGAAACTCAAAGTTTAGAAAAATTTCTAGATGTCCATCTGGGACTCATTCTAGATTATAAAACAAAATGTATAATTAATGAAGTCGGTAAGTATTTAATCTTGTTAGAAACTGCCCGTAGCATTTACCCTGAGGTTAAATGAGGAAGTTTGGGATGTGTGTGTGTGATCTTTTTTTCCTTCCACTGCAATGGAGATCTGTATCCTCTCCCTCCAAGCACAGCGAAGGTTAACTGGGAGAGAAAGCAGTTACGTTTTCACAACTCAAACTAGTGACTGGCAGGTGGAAAGGAGGATTTGGCGCAATGAAGGTCACAAAAGTAAATGTTCAAACGAAGCATGTGCTTATGCGGATATCTGATTTTGCAAAAGGGATAAACTATTTAATGGTAGGACAGAAGGCAAAGAATGTGACACTGAAACATCTCTTAAACTCCCAGAACAGGAAGGTTTGTTCAGGAAAAAAGAAAAACCATCAATAAATGTGATGCCCAAGCATTTGCAACAAAGATAAAGACTGGTACATATTACCATATCAATATTAAAAGAAATAACTTTAAATAACATTTGTGCATTAAAAGAAACTTAGAGAATGTGAAAACAAAGAAATTCACAGGAATTAGGGAAACAGTATACAGAGTAAGGGTGACTTCAGAGGCGAGGGAAGAAAGAGAGCATGTTGGTTCTCAGGAAACAATTTTATGAGAATATTTTATATTTTAAGGGTTCTAGCTTTTATTTAGATTTCAGGTTCGCAGAAGCTTGCTTCATTAAAAATAAAATAAAATAAAATAAAATAAATAGGAGTGAACCATACATGTTCTAGTAATGCGTGTGGGATAGACAAGGAATAGGGTTTATTTCCATTTCTTGCCCCTGAAATCAATAATATGGGTGATTTTTATTTTTAATTGTTTTCTATTTTAAAATTTAAAATGTATATAATCAAAGGGGTTATAATTAACAACATTCAACTACTCAGCCATTAAAAAAAGAGAATAGAATAATTCCATTTGCAGCAACATGGATGGATCTGCAGATGATCATTCTAAGTGAAGTAAGTCAGAAAGAGAAAGAAAAATACCATATGAGATTACTCATGTGGAATCTAAAATTAAAAAAAAAAGACTATGAACTCATCAATAAAACAGAAACAGACTCACAGACATAGCAAACAATCTTATGGTTACCTGGGAAAGGGGGTGGGAAGGGATACATTTGGGAGTTTGAGATTTACAAATGTTAGCCAGTATATATAAAACTAACTTTTAAAAAATTTCTTCTGTAGAGCACAGGGAACTATGTTCAATATCTTGAAACTATCTTTAATGGAAAAAAAATATGAAAACAAAGATGTATATATATGCATGATGTGGACACTGTGTTGTGCACCAGAAAATGACACATTATAATTCACTGTGCTTCAATAAAAAAAGGAAAAAGGTGGAAATTAAAGGAAATCAAATAAACTGGCAGACTTAAGTCATGTCAATGCTACCAAGATAATCTGTAAACTGAACAATAAATATAAGAATATTACTCAGAACATTACACAAAGAGATAAAGACAGAAAAATCATTGGAGAGGACAGAGGTAAAAGGGGAGGTTATGCTTAATGTGGTAAAAATGTTAAATTTTCCCAAACTTGATAAAATGCATGATCTTCAGATTGAAGAAATACATTGAATCCCCCAAAAGGATAAATAAAATGTATGCTCAGAGACAGGCTGCAGGATGTCAAAAACAAAGAGAAAAAAACTTTTAAAAAAGAGAAAGAAGGGGAAACTTTCGACAATTAAGAAAAAAGTATTGAGAAAAAAACAAAAACAAGAAAACAAAACAGACAAAAAATTAGTGAAGATTCTCTATTTTCATTAATTCCTTTTTCATGCGTTCAGATAAACTAGAAGGTCATTTTCAGGCAAGGCCACTACTCAGAGATTTTTCTTCCAAGAGACGTTTGCTGGAGGAACTCAAATATGTATTTCAGCAGGAAGGAATTTGATCCAAAAAGGAAGCCGGAGGGTCTGAGAAGCAGCGGTAAGCAAATAAAGTTCTGTGATGGTTCTGCCCAAGTGCAGTTGGGTAAACATGTGTGACATTCAAGACCTTCAGGACGACAGAGCAGGGCTCACTACGGCAGATGGGAACGGGGAAACTCTGCTGCCCTGTGCATGTCAGACGAAAGCCCTCTGCTCACAAAACAAACCATCAGTGAAAAAGTGTCCCTGTGACTTCATCATGCCTACGCCTTTGTGAGAATGATGGGAAATTCCGGGTGTGGGATATTCAGTAAGAACCTGATGCACAGCATGGGAAAATCAGGGTCAGACCGCTGCCTGGGGAAAAAAAAAAAATGTTCTTGCCTCATTCAGCATTTTAAACCCTCTGTAATGATTTCAGAGAACAATTTCTGAATGTATTTTGGAGGTGGGAGCGGGGAGGATGCCATTTCTCCTAGATCAAAGGGTTTGGCTACTTTATTTCAACTCCTGCTCTGTGGACAATCTCAGATTTAGCCACGTAACAATGTGGTCTCAGCCAGTTTTGATTTCTTGACCCTTATTTTATATTAAAAGGGGAAGGAGGAAAGTCAGATATTTCCAGGTTGCAGTCAGCCTCCAGATGTAGCTGACCTATTTGGGTTTTCTGTCCCCATCACGCTAGGCTCTCTGGGTCTACAGACAGGCCTTGGTCCCTGGTGGTGGGGGGTTCGGTGCTCTTCCATTAGGGGAACATGGCAATAATCTGGCTAACCCTCAGTCCACTGTCTTCACTCAGACACTTCAGGCTCCTTGTGACCAGAGGCTGTCACAGAGCAAGAAGTGTCACCATCTTAGCAAGGATAATTGACCCTCATTATTGGGAGGCTGTTGGTTCTGCTTGCTCTGTGATGGAAGAAAGAATATGTCTGGCATGCAGATAATAATTTGGGATATAATTTGGTCCTCATGTGCCCAAATAAATGGCAAATTCTCAATGGGAGCTTAAGAAGGGCATAGTAAACAGGAGAGAACTCCTCAGAGTTGAGAATCTGGGTCTCCCCACTCGATAAGCCACCCAAAGCTAAGAGGTGCTACCTAAGAGATGGGGGGGGGGACGGGTAGAGAATGGTGGGTAGAGGACAGATATGATGAATGGCTGTTGCAAGTCTCAGAGTCACTGTGGTGGGGGCTCAAGTTGGTCCAGCACATTTTCTTCTTGTTCATTTTTGACCTATGAGAATCCCAAAGCATCCATTTCTAAATCAGGTAAAATCATTGCAAGAAGGGCGTGAATCAGATAACACTGGACGTGGGATGTCGTGGATTTGGAAGTTTGTTCATGATGGAGGTTCTCCTTTTTACAGTTGTGGACCACTGATCGCTGACGGCTTACAGATGAGTGCCTGGTAAGAAGTTGCTCTCAGACAAAGGTAGCTGCCTTTCCCAAGTTTATGGCCCCTCACTGGCACAGCCCACATCCAACGAGTAGTTGACAGAAGGACCCATGAGGCTCTTCTCCTTGACAGCCCTTCCGTGATTCAATGATGCCCAGGGAATTGGCTGAAGTCTTTGTGGTGAGTGCATCACATCCCAAATATTCCCTGTGATGGCTCCTCCTTCCTGTATCCTGTGAAGGTGATGTTCACCAAAAACTCCCCACTGAGCTTCCAAACAAGAATTTCTTTCTCAGAATCTGTTTCTTCTTCACAACCTGACATAATACTGCACTTATCCACATGCAGAAGGACAAAGCTGGACACCTTCCTTACACCAGACACAAAAATCAACTTAAAATGGATCATCAATCTTAAAAAACACTGAAAACCATAAAGCACTACTAGGAAACTGTGAGCTGGCCTTGAGATGAGTTAAGGCCATGGGACCCAAGGCCACGATCAGAGCATGTTTGTAGTAATGCAGGAAATAATTGCTCCATGCATGTGTCAATTATATAAGGTTTAGAGCAAAGGAAATAGAAGTATGCATGTGCTAGAGATACTTTGTAAGCCTAGTGAACAAAGAAACTCAGGCTGCGCATGTGCTGGCAGAGAACAGATAAAACCAGGACAGGTGCTTCATAGGCGTGCACATCCCTGTGGCAATAAAGTGTTGTTAACCCCATGGTGTCTCCGGCTGAAGTCTGTCCAGTGGTTTGGCAACCCCTTGTGCATTTTTTCATTTGGGCCGCTCACCTCCTAGAACCCCACGTCAGCCTCCCTCGGCCAACAGAAATACAAGAATAAATTGTCATACCTTTGAGATAGGCAAGCCTTCTTAGATATGATACCAAAAGCGCAATTAATAGACTTTATCAAAATTCAGAACTATTAAGTTTGTCAAAAGACAATCCGTAGAATGGAAGAAAAAACAAAATTTGCAGGTCGTATACTTGTTAAGAGTCTTGTATCCAGGATATTAAAAAAAAAACCCTTCAAATTAAATGATAAAAGATAAAGAATCCAATTCAAAACAGACAAAATAATTGAATAGACAATTTTCAAAAAAAAGGTGTACAGAAAGTTTCAGGTAAGCACATGAAAAGATACTCAGCATTACTGGAGACCAGGGGAATGCAAATCAAAAGCATAATGCGATATGACTTCACACCCACGAGGATGGCCGTAATTAAAAAGTGGTCGGTGAAGATATGTTGAAATTAAAGTGCTCATGCACTGCTGATGGCAATTTAAAAGTTCGTCAAAAGGGAAACACCATGTGACCCAGAAATTTCACTCTTACTTATATGCCCAAGAGAAATTTAACTCTGCGCCTGGAGAAAAACTTGTACACAAATGTTCAGGGTAGTGTTATTTCAGAAAAGCTTCACACTGAAAACAACCCAAATGTCTGCGACAAAAGGATAAATGAAATGTGGTACGTCCATTCAGTGAATGAGATATTATATGACAGTAAATGAATGAAGTATTGATACATGTTTTAATAGGATCAACCTTGCAAATGTCATCCTAAGGGAAAGATGACTGTTACAAAAGCGCACATGTTGTGGGATTTCATGAAATGTCAAGATAGATATGTTCTAGCTCTGTCTAGAGCTGATCGCCTAGAAATGGGAGAGTTGTGGGGAATGAGCATTGACTGCTGATGGCTGTGGGATTTCTTTCGGGGTGATGAATATGTTCTAAAGTTGGCTGTGTTGATGGTTGCACAACTCGGTGAATATATTAAAAAAATTTGACTTGTACACTTTAAATGGATGAATGATATGGTAGGTGGATTACATCACAATACATTTGATTAAAAAGTTCATTGATGCTTTAATCAAAGTGTTCAAGGAAGAGAGAAAATATTTAGGTCTTAAATCTTTTCAATACTGTGGTTTTAAAAAAACACTATTTGCGAACAATGAGATATTGAGACTTACCTGAACAGAAGCAAGGGAGAAACTCTACACCATCAACAGTTGACAAAATTCAATATTGAAATTATAGAATCATGCTTTAGAATATCTTGAATTGTGCAAATATTCTTCTAAGGGAACGCCAATAGTTAATTAGTGAAATTGTTCAAATGAGGAGACCTACAATCTGGCGGGTGTCTCAGTTGAGATAAGTCTCAAAAGAATAATGGAAACCAATTTTTTTGTGAGTTTACCTTACAAAAAGCATTCGTTGAAAATGTAATTTAATTACCAGCTATATATATATTATATATATATATATTATATATATATTATATATATATATATAATACACACACATATCTATCTATCTATCTATCTATCTATCTATCTATCTATCTATCTAAAGTTACATTTTGGCTGGAATACTTACAAATTTCTATTAAAAGAAAACATTAAAGTTGAAGGTGTCCACCAAAAGGCTGAATTTTCTATAAATGTATAGAATGTGTATTTTCTCAATCCACAATATATTTTTTAAAAGATTCAATCAAACATTGTTAACAATTGTAAATGTATTAGTCATAGAATGAACCTTTGAATAAAATTCCATAAATTTTATGAAATTATAATTACAAATTAAAATATCAGATTATAGAATTTTTTAAAAAAAATCAGTTACATAGTGCTAACCTGATTTAATATACATGTATATATGAATCTGATTGAATATACATGGATGTACGTTACCTTAATTTTTTTAGAAAGATGTTTTTAAAAAACATTTTAAACTAAATTATTTTAAAGGGCCACCCATATAACATTACATGGTTTCAACATGCTGTTTCATTGGTCCGTAAATCATGATTCTGAAAGTCATGTGACTTGATTTTGGTGCCTTCACTCCCTCTAGGTCAGGTGGCCAACCTCACCTGCTCGTGGTCCCCAGCTGGAGTGGTTCCCCCTCCATTACCGTGTCCTGTCCTCCATGGTCACTCTGCTCAGTTGGTAGAGACCATGCTCCCCCCACGACAAGAAAACCACAGCTACCATCCTCGCAATCCCATAAAACGCTTTATTTCAAAGTCTCCATCACTTACCTGTTTGCACCTTTCAGTCACGGGGGAGGGGCTGGTGGCACAAAGGTAACGTTTATTTCTTGATCCGATGACACCTTGACAGTCCTCTCCCGTTCATTATCCCCTCTTAGACAACATTTTGCTGTAGCTGTCTTCTCATTTCGTGGCTTCTTCAGACTTGCCCCATTTTCTCTATTAAAAAACCAAACCGAACCAAACAAACCAAAAAGTACCTCTCACCTTTGCCCAAGACACTCGCTCAATCAGTGATCCTAAAGGTTCACTCTTTCTGGCATCTTGTCATCACGTCAAATGACAGAATAAGAACCAAATCCATCTATATTGCAGATGTAAAATTGTATACATAAGCATGCAGAGAGAAAGGGAGAAAGATGAGACATTATACTCCAAAAGCTAACTAGGTTGTCCTTAGATAAAGCAATCATGTTTCATTTGTGTTTTCATTTTTATCCTTTTAATCTATTTTAAGTTTGTATTGCATTTTTGCTAAACTTATTTCATGGTAATTTAATTCCTATATCATTACCCTCATGTATTTTTTTGTATAATCTTAGTTTATATTATTATTTGTATTTTCCCACCATTTTTATATTTGTCTTGAAGCTATGTATCTTACTGAAAATTATATTTTTAAGTTTTTTTTTCCAGAATTAAATGTCTTACCAGAGGCATTTCAAAGAAGGAAAAAAATGAGCAAAATAAAAATATTTTAAAAAATGATCCTAGAGAAATTTAAAAGAGATATTTATAAATTACAAAAGGAGAATCAATATTTGTCAATGTAAGAACTTTGAAATAATAGATATTAGGAAAGAAAATGACAGAATTGCAATCAAATCTGCATTTTAAGAGAACCTGGTAAAACTGAATAAAAATCCGGCTTTGAAAATTAAAAAAATATTTCAGGCAAACTGAATAAAGGAGTCTTTAACTATTTTTACATGTCAGGGATAAGAAAAAAGGACTCCTGGAGAAATTATTTTCAGATAAATTTGTATCAGGACGTTATACATTTCTCCTCCTCCCAATGTCAGAAGAAAATGAATAAATACTTAAGAGAATGACTATGTGTTTTGTGGAGGGGTGGGGTATGTCTTGTCCATTATCCAAAAGTAGATTTTTTTACATACAAAAGTGAGAATATAAAGATCCTTGCTTCTATCTGGTGAAAGATGTCCAGTCCATCCGAGATTTTCTTCAGCAGAGACTCTGTGACTGAACCGGACCAATGAGCATCCTCACAGATCCTTGCCGGGATGGGACTTGTCCCTTCTCCCATCCCCCTTTTATCCATCCCGACCACAAATACGTATCCAGCACCTGCTGTGTGTCGGGCACTATTTTACGTACTGAGGATGTAACAGTGGATAAAAGGAGCAAATTCCACGATTCACTGGGTCTTTTATTTTAGTAGGGAGACAAAATGAGTTTAAAAGGTACAAATAAGTGGCTTAACAATTTTAAAAATATTTAGAGCTTGTCAAAATTTCCATTTGGCCCTAGATCAAGATAATGTAATCCTTCTTGCAATATCTGAATAGCTTAAGACATAAGAGTTGAGGGTTTCAACTTAGATCCCTGGTTTATTTCAGCTGTCACTCTGGGAGACTTTTTTAACTAGGAATCTTGGCTCACTAATAAAAGTAAGTATCTCATGAGGGTGTTTCAAAAATTCTATCAGATAACGTACGTAAAGTGTTTTCATCGGTGTCAAGAATGTATCTATTCAGTAACATTTCTGTTATTATTTAAAAGAGCCTCCGACATAACACAGTTAAAGAACAATAGTAGAATAAATCTTAGTGAATAAATTTTTGATATTGTCTGAACTGACAGTAAAAGCATAAAGCAACACTTTAGCTTCCCTCCTGCTGGCTGCGTATTTTCGGTCCAAATAGAAAAGGAGGAATCATTCCCTAAACACGAAAAGGATTGAGTATGTGATGGCTAAAACAGCTGCTTTCTTTGGAGCGCACACAATCCAATACATCGCACGTGATTTAGTTCACTGACCCTGACGTGAATACATATCATTCCGATGTGACTTCTAATGCACCAAAGAAAATGAATTCGAGAGGGTTAAAAAAATGCATATCATTCTTACACATGTCGATTCACTGCCTTCCTGTATCTTGATCAACCCAGAGCTAGAAAATGCTACCAGTCGCAAAAGCCCAGATGAGGAACAAAGTCGAATGTAAATTACAAAAGGCGGGGGTCTGATGCTAGAGTTGAAAGAGAATGAAGTGTCGTGGGGAATCTCTGAAGGATTCATCACCAGGCGTCAAAAGTGATTGGCAGGGAGGACCCAGAACACACAGGTAAAGGGGTTGGAAGCAACCCGATGACAGAGTTTTCGTAACTTGTGGTTTTAGACACCCCCTCCCAGTTCCAAAGAAAGTCTAGAAGGTTGGCAAATTCTTTAACTATAACAGATTTCAAGGAGCCAGCCCCTTGGTTTTGTTTAGAAGTGGGGCACCAGGGAACTGGGCGTGACCCACCAGGAAACAGAAAGTCAACGTCCAGTGTGAAACTGGCTGAAAGAGATTGACACTTCTGTTCTCATGGGAAAGGTGCCGAGTCGGTCAGGGTCACAGAGAGAGAGGTCTCTGGGAGGGGGGAATGTCCCTGCATAGGAGAATCTGGGACAGGACAAGATGGGGAGGGACCCTAAGGAAGAAAGTAGCAGAGAGATATTGGTGATTAAATGTCACCCTCGTGGAAAAGGTGTTAGACATCATTCAGACTTGACTTCAAACTCAGCTCAGTGTCTGCTCCACGTGAAAACTTGTGACAGTGACTTAACTTCTCCAGGTCATGCATTGTTGGTTATGAAGAACCACACTGCCCTGTCGGCTTGTGAAGAATCATGAGCTGCTGAATCACGGCCACAGAGCATAGTGACTCCTTTATTGGAAGCTCTCAATGAGACGTGGTTGTTATCACTGTGACTACTGCTGTTACCATGGTGATGGGATGATGGTGGTGGTGATGATGGTGATGGGATGATGGTGGTGGGATGATGGTGGTGGGATGATGGTGGTGGTGATGGTGGTGGTGGGATGATGGTGATGGGATGATGGTGGGATGATGGTGGTGGTGATGATGGTGATGGGATGATGGTGGTGGGATGATGGTGGTGGTGATGATGGTGGTGGGATGATGGTGATGGGATGATGGTGATGGGATGATGGTGATGGGATGATGGTGGTGGTGATGGTGGTGGTTATGATGGTGGTGGTGGACAGGCAGTCCCAGGCTGGCAGGACTGTGACCAACTTGCCTCCTTCCCAGTGGTCAATGGACAGTCCTGGAAACTTCGAAATGACATACTGAGTCCTGAATCTGGACATTAAATAAAAGTCGTCTGCTTGTCTCCTCTCAAATATCTTCGTTTTAAAATCTGTGATCTGATGATGCTTCTGTGAGACCTTTTTCGAAGCCTGCCCAGAGGAGGGCTGGCTCTTTAAGGGAGGGAGTCTGCTCAGACCACACAGAGTAATTCTATTTCAGAGGAGCTGGCATTTGACAAGCATCTGAAGCCACAACTTGGCTCTCGAGTGAATTCTAATCATTCCCCTGATTGCTTTCTAATAGCTTTGAGATGAAGCCCAGAGGGCTGCTGGCAATGTCCCTGCACAGAAGCGCTGAGCCCAGGAGGCACAAGTGACCGAGCTGCCTTCGGGCTCACGGAACGAATGCCTGACTCAGCACCAAAAACCTTGGAGGTTGCAATGAGTCACTTCACTTCTCTTAAATGGAGGACTCTGTCATCCCCCCTGTTAACTTCGTTTCTTTTTTCCCCCAAAGATACAGCATTCCTCCTTTTTTTATTTTATTTATTTGCTGGAATTTTGCCATTCCTTTCTGGAATAAATCTAACAGTCCTAGCTATGTCTCATAACTGGGATCTTTTAGAGAGATGTGGACGCATAAGTTGCACACAGAACACCAAACAAGAGCCCACGTGTTCTGTGTTAGGATTAAGGACACGTTGCATATTTCTTCTTAGGAAATGCATGTTTTTGGACATGGATGGCTTGTTTTAGCTGAGGATCTGCAACAGCTTCTGGGAATAAACTCTGCCACCAGCAAATCAGTGTCAACAAGAATTGGAGTCACATAAAGGCATTTTAACCAGGTGCCTTTAACCAGGTGACATAAGAAGCCACTCTTGTCTTCTCATTGGAAACATTCTGAAAGTTGAAATACCACCTGGTCCCATGGTTTCTGAGAGCCTTGAAATAATACAGCAAATCACTTTCGTGTGAAAAAGAGATAACTCGATTAAATTTCAAATGTTCTCATATATGAAATTTACATTTGAACTGCAAAAAAAAAATGATTTATTTGGCCAAAACATGCATCAACATGAGTCGTTTACTCCAAATGCAATATAAATGACGTATTCCACTTTTCTAAATCATCGGATAATATCAGACGATGTGAAATTTGTTATTTTGCCCTAAGGGTTTAAAAAAGTTAAAACAAAATGTTTCTTTTCCTAGACTTTCCACTATAAAGTCACAAAACTGTTTTCAGTTGTGATTTGGTGGTTTTGAGGCACATTTGGGGTTCAGTATTGTTGAAGACAATAGTGATTGCCATGGAAATTCTCTTTCTTTTTCACAGATTATGATCTTATCCAAGAAGAGGGTCCCTCTTGGTCTCACCCTTAAGCAAAGCACCCCCTCCAGTCATAATTTTTAGTCAGTGGTGTTGATCAAAGGTGAAGTACAAGGGACACAATTGTCCATGTGTGTTCACCTTACTTATTACAAGAAAAGTCCTGGTGGAAAAATCTTGTCTGTTATCAGATTTCAAATTTTTTTTTTCCAACTTGCAGATTAACATCCACCATCACGCTGAACTGGTTTGCATTTAAAATGGGTGTGGAAATCCCTTGACGTCCGTTTTGTTGAGATCTATGTGCACAGGAGGAAAATCTTTGAAACCACACCAAGGAGTCCTTTGCTAATGGTGTCCCCTCCGGAGGCCACAATGATGTGCCGGTTGCTGCAGGCACGGGATGTCCTTGCTTACTTCCAGATAGAAAGGATGCATGTATATTTTTCAGAGAGAACATATTCTTTACTTCTCTGGAAAAAAATAAACAATAAGAGAGACAGCTTACTAATGACAGCAGAAAGAAGCTATAATGGCGTTATACCTTCTAATCTGCATATGGCAGAGTATGGTTTTAGTCAGTCAGCTGGTCAACCGTAGACCATGTCACGCGGCATGACCAATTTCCGGTGTTCATGAAAGCAGTTAACACACAGCAGGGCTCAGGAGATGCTTGTTAAATGAATAAGCAAGTGAATGAACTCTTGTATTAAGCACCTGCCATGTTCAAAAGTTTCCTGACGTCCAAAATTCGAGGGAGACTTTGCTTTCCATGAGCAAATTTCACATCGCTTTCCAGTTTTTCCCACGCTGAGCTGGCTGTACTTTTTGGGTTGCATTTCCCAATGCAGAGCCTGCAGTTTAACTTCCTTCCTTCCTTGCTTCCTTCCTCCCCTCACTTGTGAATTCCATAAATATTTACTGATTGCCTGTCTAACACGCTGTGTTAGATGCTGAAAATATAATGGTGAGCAGGATGCCGGTGAGGGCTGCCTTTGTGGGTCTTACATGCAAAAAGAAGAAAGAAAGGCAGCCTGGTGATGTATGAATTTATGCTTGTGATGAATTCTACAGAGAAGTATGTGAAAACATATGCAAAAGAAACGGATGTGATCGAACAGGCAACAGGAAAAAAAAAATCAGACTAGGAGCCGTGAAGATGTTTGGTGCATTGCAGAAGCTGAAGAAAGCTGAGTGTGCCCAGAACACAGGATCAGCTGGAACCAGGTAAGGTGCACACGTGGCCAGGGATCAGACCACGCAGAGGCTAATGGCCAAGACTGGACATTGTGTTTTCTGCTGTTCACAACGGAAATGTGTTAAAGCAATCATGCCTTATCAAGCCTACTTATCAATCAATTAAAGCTTTTTAAGAAAACCCATCCTCTTGAGAGCAGCAAAGAGATGCAAGAATGGATTCAGGAAGAGTGGGGAAGCCACCACTGTCGCTGAGGAAAAATAATTTGGATTCAGAAATGATGGAGTTATAGACTGAATTCTTGTAACCTCCTGAATTTCATACGTTGAAGTTCTAACCTTCAGTGGGGTGCTTTTTGAAGGTAGGTTTTGGGGGTGATTAAGCCATGAGGGCAGACTTCCAGCCTCCAGAATGCAAGAAATAAATTTCTGTTTTTTTGTAAACCACTCAGATTATGGTGTTCCACTATAGCAGCTGGAACAGACAAAGACAGATGGAAAAGAGAAAGCATTATAGAGGGGAATCCAGTCCCTGAAGTTGAATGAATCTGGAATAAAGAGACATCTCAAAGGGTTTCTCAGATTTCCAGTTGGTTTTGTTGAAGGAGACTGGGATCAACCAGTTCAAGGATGAGGATTCACTGAGAAGTTTCTTTTGAAACCTAATGGGTGGCAATATTTGTGGAGATTCAGTTGAGTTTGTTCAGTAGACCTGGACTCATTTCCAAAGCTCAAGGTAGGTTAGTGATTTAACTTGTGGGTTAATTGGTGTATGACTGAAGCTTTGGAGGGAAAGAAAATTTTCTAAGGACCTTGATAGAGTGAAAAAGAGAAAGAAGCTCTGGGGAACACCAATATTTAAATGTAGGGGGGAGCCAGACGAGCTGGCAGTGTATATCTTGGTAGCAACAGACGGCAGTGACAACCTCCAATTGCACGTTTCTTATACCCTCCTTGGAAATCAATTCCATTGTAGCCCTGCCTTAAAACTTGATGAGTTTTATTTAAACAGCAAGTCTTCAAAGGAGAATCAAATTTACCCAAAGTGCACCAGAAAAATTCATTTTTTTTAAAATCTCATTTTCTGAATTTCCAAGCTTCTGAGTCCTGAGGTTATAACAAAGAAAGAGAAAAATGATGGTTCCAAGAAATAAAAATAAAATGAAAAAAACACTTCTTTATAAATCCAAATAATTTCTAAACCAGTGCCGAACACCATGACCCAGTGGTCTGTTGTGGCATCTCTTGGGGATTTACAACAGTCCGCTCAAATTCTGGGCAGGATTGTTTTCATTTGGGTCCTTCTGCAATTCCTACTGCACAATAATTATTATATGAAATGTCATATAATTATTATTATATCATAATTATATGAAAATGTCCTTTTGCTATCTTCCTAGTATAAGATCACCAGGAAAATTCTCACCGGAGGATTTTTTTTTCACCTTCCTAATATGTTAAATAAACCAGTCAATTGACTTTAAAAGATATCTTGCAATATGTATTTTTATTAAATATGCTGGTTTCGGTATTTGTAAAGCTTAGCAGAGGGTTTCTCACCCTCCACGTTACTGACATTTTGCACCATGCACGTCCTGCAGCATCTCTGGTCTCTACCCATAAGATGCTAGAAACACTCCCTGCCTCCTGGTGGGAGAATCCAAAATAATTTCAGACGTTTCCAAATATCCATTTGGGGAACCGCATCACCCTAAGTTTAGAACCACTAGTAAAAGGAATATTGATGAAATGAGCACCGGAATCTGTCCCCGCCCAGCCTAAGAAATGTACCACTGTCTGCACCTGAATCCCCCTCCTTGTATCTTTCTCAGTGTTCTTCCTGTTCTTCACAAATTAGAGAAAATCTACACCTTTATTATCTTGATTTTATCCATAGTCATTTTGGAGTTTAATTTGCCCACTTGTTCAATTTTAAACATATTTTCTAGCTGTGTGTGTTGTTATGATTTATCAATATTGAGTCACATTCAATGCATTCTTCTGTGACTTGCTATCTTCAGGTAATATTGTTTTCCTGAAATTTAACTGTGTGTGGCATGACCAGATTTCATCGGCTTAACATTTCTGCCTAGCTTTGTACTGCACAAATAGACTATAATTTTATTTCTTCACTCTGCCATCGATACTTGGTTTGATTCTAGTTTGTTTGATATTAAAAGTAATGTTGTTTCTAGGAACAATGTTGTCCTTACATCTTGGTCAACATTTTGAAGTTTCCCCAGAAAAGTCGTTGTCAGCGAGGGCACATTTGTCCTCAAGGGGATATTTGACAGTGTTTGGAGACATTCTAGAGTGCACCATCTGGAGAGTGTTACTGGCATCTAATGTCTAGACTCCAGGGATGCTGCTAAATGTGTAAATGCACAGGGCAGCCACGTTCCCAACAGGAACTTCTCCAGCCCCAAATAGCAAAAAAAAAAAAAAAAAAAAAAAAAAAAAACTCACTGTTGAAGACCCTTGTTCTAAGGCATATGCTTAAAAGTTGATCTACTAGGCTGTCAATTTCAAGTCTCCGCCAAAGACACGTGCCTTTGAATTTTAATGGAAGCACCAGTTGCCTTTCAAAGTGGTTTTTTACATCCTCACTGACAGCAAAGAAGAAGGGAACACAATTTATACCCCCTTCATTTGACAACATCATATTTCTACTCTTAGAGAAGTTTTATGGTATAAACCAGTATTTCATGCTGTTTTTACTTTCCTAAAAATAGATAAAAATGGTTATATTTTGTTGTCAGTAAAGCACATGATAACTTTTGCTTCCGTTGGAGTAAGTGCTTCTTATTTGTATGTAAGTGCTATTTACATAGGATGGATACTAATTCTTTCTGCTTTATGTTTGTCACCTCCCGGTTTGTGTCTTACTTATTCACTTTTATTATATCTTTTAATGAACAACATTACTTAATTTTGTGAATTTAAATTTTCTCATCATCTACTTTATTGTTCATACTTTTTGGATCTTTATTAATGAATCTCTCACCTTAAAAACAAACAATGCTCTCTTATACTGTTAACTTTTCTTTTTACCTGTAAGTATCTAATCCACTGTGAATTGATTTTACATAGTGTATGTGATAAGATTCTGATTGAATCCATTTTTATACTGATAACCAACTGATCCAACATTATTTATAAAAGATTCTTGCTGCTCCCCAAAAAACACTAACTTTATCATAAATCCATGTTCACATTTCACATTTGGAGTTCATTCTTCAGTTCCAAAGGCTTGTTTCTTTAAGTCTCAGCTGGTAACATTCTGTAATTATTTCTAGAACCACTATGATGCTCAGTGTAGGATGGGGCATTCCCCCCACCTTTCTCTTCTGCTTCAGGACTAAGTTGTCCCTGGGATGCATTTCGTTCTATAACTCTTAGGGGCAAGATGTCAATTTTCAGTCTCCCCAAAAGTCTCTCATGATTTTGCTGAGTCCTGCAGTAAATGTATTGATTAATTAATTTCAAAAAGTTGACACATCCAAACATTGCAACTTCTGTGTTTTTGGCTTGAATCTCCTTTGATGAATTGCAACTGTTTTATATGATTTTTCTCCATAAAAGTTCTTGCTGTGTTCTTTCAATTTATACTGAAGTTTTCTTTTTCTTTGGGGGGTGTCATTTAAAATCAGTGTTTTAAAATGATATGTCAAGCTTATTTTTACCATATTAATATTCAACTGCCTGAGGTAGATTGATTTTAAAATCAGCAAGTTTACTATTGAGCTGTCTCGCTAATTTGACTCACTCATCTGAAGTGACTTCTTACTTGCTTTTGTTTTTCGGTCACGTCACTAATGCATCAGGACATTCCGTTAACTCTGATTTCAAAATCTACTGTCAAGCTGTCTTTTATTACCGTATTGCCAGTCACTGTTGTCTCTCCCCTGAATTAGGACAATGTTTTCTCGATTCTTCTTCCAGTGACTACAGCCAGCTCTGTTTCTTCTACTGGGGTGTTAGGTTGTGTCATTTACCTACTCAGAACCCTCCATGGCTCCCTATTTCGTTCTGAATAAATGCCAAGTTGGAATGCTCTAGAAGACTCCCTGCAAGGCTCACACTACTTCAGAGACTCCAGGAGTCTCTCCTCCTCCTCCTTCCCCAGCTCAGGAGAAATTGTCCTCCCAGCCCTTTCCAAACACGGGGTTTTGACCCAGCTCAGTCCGGGGCCCCTTTTGTTTCTGCGTGGCACACTCTCTCCCCAGACTGCTTCATTCCCTTTTCCCTCATCTTGTTCACATGTGTGTTCAAATGTCACCATTAATTTCGTTGTTTTGTGTTTAAGATTTCCTCCTTACTCCATGATCTTCCTGGTCCCCTCGCCTTACTCTGTCATTTTTTTTTTTTTTGGTGATATTTTCACTTTGTCTACAGTATGTAACATCCTCTAACAGATGATTGATAGCTCTTTATAACTTGGGTGTCCATAGGACGTGAGTTCCAAGAGAGCTGCTCTTTTGTTCACCATATGCTTGGTGTTATGGGAGGCGCTCCAGACATTAGTCTTGACTTAGTAAGTGACTAAGTACATTTATTAATAATTTTTTGAATATATATGCATGTAGTTCAGTTTTGCTAATTTAAAAGTCAAGTTAAATTTGACTGAATTAGAATTTAAGACCATGCATGTCCTTCCATGTACAATTTTAGTTGAATTCCATGGTTTGGGATTTAGAAGTTTCAGGGGCAAAAGTGAACCATCCACATCCGTACAGCTAATAAGAAGTCGCTAATCTATGCTGTTCACCATCCAGCAAGTGAAAATGTTTACCAAACAATTGTATAATATAATCTAATGCGACATCTCAGATCGCAAACTCTTCTTGGGAAAGTATACACTCAAAATAGAAGAGGAAACTGCAACATGTTATAACCTAATTTTTCTGTTTATTAGAACTCTCATGAACCCCAAATAACACGTTAAGAAGTTATTCAATGAAATGCATATTTAATGAATTACCAGAATGCATTTTAATTGGAAATTCAATCATTAACATTCATATGGATATTAAGATTCCCTTCTGCTTATCTCTGTTTCTCCTAAAATCCTTGTCTTTGGAATTAGTGTTGATTATTAATAAAGTTAGTAAGTACTGAGTCCTTTGTTAATCTCATATTTATAAAGGAAAATAACAGCTGATTTATAATAGAATGAATTAAAAATGTAATCAATCACTCTATTTGTGTATTTTATGCATTGACAATGCAATGGGATATTATAGACTGGCTAAACAAAAGAAGACCAAAACTATGATATTCCTTTCTTGTTTTCATAGTAAGACCTTGGTCTTGAGTCATTTTTAGTTATTCTAAAGCTAGCCACATTTGTTTCATCTTTTTTTCAAGAAAGAAACCTCATCTTGTTATTCTTACAAAGAATCTCATCGTAGTTTACGAGGTCCACAGATCAGAGGCCAAAATAAAATCAAATTCAATCAAAAACACTAAGTGATTTGGACCTTCCGATTGAAGATTAGAACAGAAATCAAAGTTATTCAGAGTTTATCCTAACATTCTATTGTGTGTCTCTTAAGGAAAACTGACACAGGGTACAGTGGGTTTTCCATCCAGAGAACTGAGAAAGAGATAAATGGATGAAAATGTGCCTTGAATAATCATCCTTTCATCATTGGGAATGAAATTGAAGATCACAAAGACCATGGTATTTTACAAAACAGAATTACCCAAGTACGCCCTATTTTGAGAATTCTTGAGCTAAGCTGGATGTGTTTAGATGAATGCTGGTTAAAAATTATATGTGTGTGTATATATATATATATGTATTTTTTTTTTCTTTCCTGATGCAATGAGTTTCCTTCTCTGGTTAGATGAATTCCATGAAATTTTGTGTGTTTGTGTGTGTGTGTGCGTATGTGCGTGCGTGCGTGTGTGTGTTTTCTTGGCTGTCGCAAAATCTCAGAATGTGATTCTGGCTTCAGATAAAGAAAGAATACTTTGCTGGTTTCCACTGGTACTAATTCATTCCTTAGTTTTGATTATCTGAGAAGCTGGGGAGCTCAGTGATTTGCTTCTCCAGAAACAACGTTTCTCACATGTTAAGACACACGGTACAAATAATGATTTTGGGGGAATTTCTACATTCTTACAATGTCGCATTAAATGCCACATAGAACCCTGAAAACCTTGACAGTCAGGGAGCAACAAAGCCAACCATATTTCACAGTGACATTCCCCCTTCCCAGCTTACTTAACAGTTCATATGTCTACCTCAGATTTTTAACAAGACACTTATTAAGGGTTAAAGTTTATTTATTTATTATAGAAATATTCTAGGAGGTGGGATGCAGAGACAGCATGGCACTGTCTGTACTCCTGAGGAATTACATCCAGTGGTCACCTCTAGTCTGATCCACTTTCTTCTCCAGGACAGATGCCACTCCTTCAGGGAATTAAAGGAAGCCAGCGGGTCTTAAAGGGATTCAGATTGACCTGATATTTGAAACAAAAGCAGAGAATCACTTTCCAGAATTTAACTCATAGGAGATTAAGACTTTGGGGAAAAGCCTGACTTTTAGTTGAGAAGTACCCAAAATTTTTACAAAAAACATTGAATAATTCATGCTACATTATGTGATAAATCAAAACACCTTTGCAGACCAAGCTTGGTACTTTCTGCCTGTTATAAAGAGTAAAGAGAAGGAAGTGTGAAATTTAATTATAACTGCTGGTCAAATACACCCACCATCATCTGTTCTAATTTTAACGTTATAACTGCTGTCCATAGACATGACTCCCGAAATATGTACCAAGTTCTGGTTGCTTACCTGTGACCCGCCATGCACTCACCTTACGAGTCTTTACCTCGTTCACGTCTCTTGAGTGCTCCAGCCAGAATGGGTGTGATTTCCAGTCAGACTGCTCATCCTATGACTGTCCTGCATCTTCAAGGTCAAATATGAGCGTCTCCTGCTTCCACAAGTCTTTCTTGGTTTTTCTCCAACTGGAAAGAATGTCTTCTGGCTCTGAAATGCCATAGCACTGTGTGTTGGACTTTGTAAGTTCTCAGAGCATGGGAGCACCCTCAGAGACAGCTGTGGTCACATCGCTTCCTTTCTTCACAGCTGTCAACTCTCTCTTCCCACATGATAATCTAAGCTCCTCTGTGTATCATACACGACCCATAATCTGCCCCCCATCTGCCTCTCAAATCTGATTACTCAAATCTCCTTCACCCACAATTTACATTTTTTTCAATGATGAATTTCTTGACATCTCCCTGAAGGGGCAAAACCCACAAGAGACCAGCAAGACCTCCCAGGCAGGGCCATTGCCTTCCTGCTTCTGAGCTTCTGTAAAAGGGCTTGCTTCTAGGAAAAGGAAATTTACCCCTAGAATTCCATTGGTTCCCAAAGCTCACTCCTGATTGGTCCATTTGTAACACCTCATTTGCATTTACTCCTAAAATTCCATTGGTCCCCAAAAGCTCATTCCTGATTGGTCCATTTCTAACACCTCATTTGCATATAGTACAAACGTCATCGAAAACTATAACCCTATAAAAGTCTGTGTAAACCTGCAGACAGGGTCCAGAGCCTGGAGTGTTAACTCCTCTGGGCCTGTCAGTGTAATGAACCTGAGTTTTCCAACCCTCCAAGTGTCGCTTGGTCTCCTGATGGGATTCACGTTTCTCTAACATCCCAATAACACATTGAGTCACAGATCACTTGAGCCACACTTCTGTACCTTAGCTTTGGGGGAATACACATGATTTTTAAAGTCTAGGGTGAGAACAGAGACTTATAAGTCAAAAGAGGGTCACAATGAAACCTTCCTTTTCTCTGTGTGTATGGGAGCATTGTGGCAACTCATATTAATTCCCAAAACCATATTTTCCGTCATTTGCCGAAGACTAAATTTAGACACCTAATTCCATGAGTGAATTATTTTCCAACGTCTGCAACACACTGTGAAATGAGGTGTAAAATTGGAAAAGTTTGAATGGCCCTTGTACTTTCCTCAACATTCTAGGTTCTCAGCTATTTTCCACCCTGGAATGAGGACAAGGATATTCTGAGATGTGCAGATTGGGATGGAGGGGACAGAAAGAACTCTGTGACATTTAGAATGCCATAATTGCTCATGTCACCTATTTAAAATGTGACTCTGCATACAGATCCACTCTGTGCGGCCAGTGTGCTGGGACTGAGGAGAGTAGAGGTGATGTCTGCCTGGTGGTTCTCTGGTCTATTGGGAAGCATCAGACTTCCCTTCGGCCTGTTAGGGGGCAGGGTTTCTGGGCACCACTGGGTTTGCGAAACAGAGCCTATGTTCACAGTTTCAAAGGCTGAGCAACCGCCACCCCACCAAGTTCTGCAGGAGGAAATGAAATTCCAAATTAAAAATATCTTCGCCGAGTCCTCAACTGACCCCAGAAAAATCAGAAAGGAAACAGAGCTGAATGTAAGAGTCCAACATGCCGATGAGTTCGTAGGAAAGCTGTGACCCTTAAAAGTTAGCATTGCTCCAGGTCATGGAAGTATTTGTACTAATGACCTGAAATTGCCTTTTTAAACGCTTTTTCTGTCTTTGAACACAAACTGAAACATCGCCCTTCCTGGGTGTTCGGCCAGCCGGCTATTGGAAGGGAACTCCTTTCCTGGATCTCCAACTTGCTGACTCACTCAGCAGAGCTTGGAACGTGCCAATGTCACTGGACTTCTTGGGACCAAGTATGTGTCCTCTTTTGAGTAGGTTTCAGATCAAGATGAGAGATGGGCAGCCCATAGTTTCACATTGATGGGGGTGGGGGGAACAGTGCTTCTCTTAAACCGTCACTTGTGTTAGTGATCAGACAAGTCCTCTAAGCATTGAAACTAAGTGCCCCAAGACCCTTTGCTTTGCCATCCAAGATTCATGGCGCTGAGAAGGAAAGAGAAAGGCAGAGGTCACATGAGTGTTAGCAGGGACACATTCTGGCTAGTCCTCGTGAAAATTCAGAAGGGAGTGGAGGGCGGAGGCAGGGTGATGGCCGTGAAGATGTCCAGGCATTGTAACAGCGGTCATGGAAGCAGCAATGGTCACAGAGGAGCCTCAGGACAGTGACAAAAAAGGGACTGCCAGCTGTGTTCCTCCACACACACGGATGCTGGAAGTGTCTCTGTCCTTGGTCCAATGGCAGGTGGAAATAAACTACATTTCTTCAGCAGTTGAGTAACCAGCAACAGAAATTCCATACTCAGTGTGTGTGTGTGTGTGTGTGTGTGTGTGTATCAGAAGGCAGCTTCTCCACACTGTGGTTCTTTTCTTTTCTGTCCCTTTGCTAATCGGGTCTGAAAAAGCCTCTGTTGGGTTGCAGCATGTTCCGGAAGTTATATATACTTACTCACAGTATGAGACTCAACTTGTGAGAGACTGAAAAGTATCGCGCCACTGCACTTTCTCAGTGTGCGGTCCTGGTCCCTTTGCCCAAACCCTGCCAGGGGTCCTGCTACTGACTACAGAGACATAGTTGGATGCTGCTAAATGCGGACAAAGTTGGATGGGGTTAAATGTTGACAAACCCCACCAAGACACGGCCAGCGCCTTTCCCTGTGGACTCGACTCTGCTCCCATGTATCTTGCAACCTGGACAGATATCCTTAGAAAGACATTAGGACTTCCCAGTGTCTCCAGTAAACTTCCCAATTCCCGTTGGAGATCAACACATAGACAAACCAATTCAACAGTGTCTGCCATCCCTCAGACACCGTGGTTTGATGGCTCTTTTCCTTTGGAGGAATTTTGTGCTACCAAGGGGGTTAATTCTCTGTGGGCCAATTGCACTGGCTCTCATTGCTTTTTTGCAAGTGTTTCTACTGTTGTGGGCTGAAACCGTGCTTGATAAAGGATACCCTCCCAGTCTTCTTTCCTCAGATATAAATACCCCTTTGTTTATTTCAGTCTCATGCATGAAGCCACAATTAGATCTGTTGAGGACAAGAGAAGGATGAGATTCAGTGACCCATTCTGTAGCCTCTTATTTTGAGCTGAAGAATTGGAGGGCGAGACCAGTCCTAGCTGGCGTTCCTGATTCCACATCAGGGCTTCATCAGACATCCTAAAATTATCTCAGGAAGGAAATTTGCATAGATAGTTCCAGATCGTGAGGCCAATACCTCTGAGCTCCTAATATCTCTCATTATGGCAGGGAAATCTATCCTACAAGAAATTATCTACAAGCCAAAACCATCAAGCAAAAACTTAAATCCTCGAACTCCACTGTAAATAAAAAATTAACATTTTGACAGCTGTTTGAAAGAAAGAATTCTACGGCATTGGACATTGAGTTAACTTAATCAACACATCCAATTGATTAATCTTTTTTTAAATGTATTCCTTCTGAAATTCCCCCAAAGTGTCAACACTGAGTTCTGAGTTCTCACGGTATTGCCGCATGGCATATATGAAGATATATTCTGAATTTCAGTGTGTTCCAGGAACTGGAATACTGTGATTTGGGTCTTTCTAAGAAAAAGGGTGATCATACAAGAACAGTTTAATAATACAAATTTGTATTAAAAAGAAGCCAGTGCCTCCGGATCCTACACCTTGGGGTTGAAATGCCAGTTTATGAAATCATTGCTTTCTTCTTAAAAAAAAATTCTCTTTATGGACATATAGACCCCTTTGTTTTTTAAAGTCAACTAAATGACCAAGTGCTTATAGAGGAAGTGGCTTCTGTAGGTTTCTCATCTTTATGCTTTTCTCAGGAATATTTCCTTACGTAGAGAGTCGGTTGGTTAAATAATTGATGGCACGTCTTTGTAGTAAAAGAATTCAGTCAGTGCTGACATTGGCTAAGTGCTTTCAACGTGCCAGATCCTGGTCTAAGTGTTTCACCTGTAAACTCTGAATGACCTTATAAAGGTTGCATTGCTATTATTTTGCCTACTGTAAAGCACCTTTAAATATTCTAAGCAGACACCAGGATAGAAGAAGAGATGTCATTACTTTAAGCCATACTTACAAGCCTGACGTTTGATAGAAATGGCTACGCTCAGGGCGTGGTTTCACAAGAAGCTCATGTTTCTTCAGCTTGAACCAGAAGCATTACCAGGTAGTGTTCTGTCAGAAGTAGGGTTCCTGTGGTCCTCAGTGTTTGAAATGAATTATGAAGCTCAAGATATGAGGATTGGCTAAAATGTTCCCCTCTCTTACTGAGTAGAGTATAAAAATTTAATGAGCCCTAATACCTGTTTCCTTAGTTTGGATGCCGTATGAATCAGGGTTCCTCAGAGAAACATAAACTATAGGATAATAGGATACAGAATACAGATATAGACAGATGGATGGATGGATGGATGCATGGATAGATGGATGGATGGATGGGTAGGTGGATGGATGGATAGAAGGATGGATGGATGGATAGATGGATGAATACATGGATGGATGAATAGTTGGATGGAAGGATAAATGGATGGATGAATGGATGCATGGATAGATGGATGGATAGATGGGTGGACAGATGGATGAATGGATGCATGGATAGATGGATGGATAGATGGGTGGATAGATGGATGGATGGATGGATGAATGAATGCATGGATAGATGGATGGACAGATGGATGAATGGATGCATGGATAGATGGATGGATAGATGGATGGACAGATGGATGAATGGATGCATGGATAGATGGATGGATAGATGGGTGGATAGATGGATGGATGGATGGGTGGAGGGATGGATGGATGGATAAATAGGTAAATAGATGATAGATAGATAGATAGACAGATAGATAGATAGATAGATAGATAGATAGATAGATAGAGATAGAGAGTAAGATAGGTTTTAACAAATTGGCAAATACAACGCTGGAGGCTTAGCAAACCCAAAATCTGATGAGATACTCTATTAGGCTACAGATTTAGGAAAGAGCTACTGTTTAAATCCAAAGGCAGTCTACTCACAGATTTTTTTGTTTTAATTTTTTACTTGCTCAGGGGAGATAAGTTTTTGTTCTAGTCAGGTCTTCAACTGATTGGAAGAGGCCCACCACATCATGGGGGATAATCTGCTTTACTCAAAGTCTACAGATTTAAATGTTAATCTCATACCACCAAAAACACCTTTTAAAAAACGTTCAGAATAATGCCTGACCAAGTATTTGGGAACTGTGACCGAGTCACCTTGACACATAAAATTAACCATCCCAGGCATTTATCTAGACATTAGATCAGAGGGTCTCTGCCTTACTGATGCTGACTGTAAGGGAAACAGAAACTAGAATATTGTTGCATGATATCTGAATTGTCTTTCATGCAAGATTGTGACTGTGGAACATGAAGGAACAGTGTTGAAACGTTGCCATATACATACATCACGTTATATAAGTTGTTGAATGTCTGGTTGGCAATAAAATATACCTGCATATTTCTTTTAATTTATATTTTAAACATATTTTTATTTAAATAAAAATAAAATAAATTAATATTTTAAATTTAATTAAATAAAAATAAATATCTTAAATAAAAATATTTTAAAGAAATATTTTAAAATATTTAAATTTATTTTATAAATTTAAAATTTAAAAGAAATATTTTTTAAATATTTCAATATTTTTCATTTCCTTTTTTTTTCTGAAAGTCTACTTTTATTTTTTTAACATTTTGTATTGATTTATAGTCATTTTATATTTAAATATTTTTAAAAATGAAAAATATATTTATTTTATTATATATTTTACAGTGTGGAAACACTTGGACTGAGATTTTCTTTTATTTTAAAATTACAGTGAGATCATGGGTATGGGATAACCCAAATTCACCACAATTTGGAAGTTAGCATTATGTACCAAGAAACCCAGATTTCTGCTGGTTCAAATTGGCCTTGGTGAGTTTAACGATATTCATTATCCCCATTTACAGAAAAGTGAGACCTTGAGAGGTCAAGTCATTTAGCCAATGAATGGAGCTAATCAATTAATACAAGTAACAGGGATTAGACATTAGTTGTAAACTCTAACATCTGCAGTTTCAGTCACGAGGCTAAACCTCTGTAGACATTTTAACTGCATTTCATCAGAATACATCACGAGGAGAAAATGCAGTAGATTTTTAACGAAAACAGCAATTCACAGAGTTTGATGACACTCAATACAAGGAGATATTGAGGGATTGCTACCTCTACGTCCAAGGGATTAAAAGCATTTAAGTTTGTTTTCCTTCTTTGTGTATGACAACGGAGATTTATTTCCTTTAACATCAGTATATTAAACAAAAACTTTTTAAATATAGGTGAGAGCTTTATTTCAATTTAAAACACAGACAAAATCCATGACAGAATAAAAAAAAAAAAGACTTTTTGTTTTAGAAAGAAATCCCCCAAATATATGAGAAGATGATAAGTTTATCAAGTGGCCTTTTTCTTGGGCAAAAGTTTGATTAATTACTCCAGAGGTTCCATTTGAAGATTTCTACTGAGACGTGTTTAAATAAAATGTCTGTGGAGATACCCAACAGCCAGGCAGGCACCTGATTGGAATTTCGCATCTTGGCCCTGACTGCACTCAGGGATTCCAGATGCAGGGATGGCGGATGGTCCTCTGTCCACCTGAGGGGGTCTCTCGCTCCTGCCTGGAAAAGCATGTAAAAGAGATGAGCCACACTGTCCCAAATTAGCCTAGAGGAATAGAGGAGTTACAGAAAAACATCTTTGCTAAATGATTTATAGTCATTCAGCCTAATTTCAAGGGCATGAAATTTATTTCCTCGCAGTTTTAATTTAATTTAACAGAATAATATTTATGGTAGTCGGAGGGAGAGGTGGTTCTTCCAGATCATGTGATTTGTCATTTGTATGTTCCCGTCCTCGGCTGATATATCAAGAAAAACATTTCTCATGTGCCCATAACTGTATGACCTTAGATATGCCTCAAATAATTATATGCTAAGCAATTTAATTAGATTATTTGATAAATTATGGTATGGGAAAAGTTGGAAAACTTTCTATGATGGATGATGGCATAGTCGACCTTTACTTCCAACACAGAGTTCTAGAGTATAAAATAATTCATGCTTCCACTCCAGTGGGCGTGCTTTGCACACAATTCCTTAAGACAGAACTCAACATAGTCACCCCAGATTTACGATACGCTTACCTTCCATTTTGGCATTGCCTCTCCAGCCTTTTGTTGGCATTGTATCATTCTTTAAATGCTCTTAAAAACTTTTGTATTTTGAATATAAAGTCCCATTTTTGGCATACAGACCCATGAGGTGTTACAAATGCAAAGATTTGTGTAATCAACACCACAGACAGGATGCAGGCACCCATAGCATCCCAAAGAATCCAGCCCAAAGAATTCTCCATGTGGTCCTTTCCCAAACTCCCCTCCTCCTAACCCCTGCCAACCACTGATTTCTTATTTCTACCTTTTTTGTTGTAGTTTTCATTATATAATTGCTTTTATTTTGTGCTAGCTGAAATTCTTAATATAGATAATGTGACAATATCAAATAAATGGGGATGAAATCAGGAGAGATGTTTTTACATCAGCTTGAGACAAAAACATACGCACCTCGCCAGAAAGAACAAAGAGTTATTTCCATTCCTTTATTCCATACAGATTCCAAGTTTTGGTTAAGATTATATCTGTCAACTTGGCACCATAATCCAATCCCCACCTTTACTCACCTTCAAAATACAAAATACAATGTGCAGTTGATTCTTCCTTTTTTTTCAAACTTTGCTTTGAGATAATTGTAGGTGCGAACCCAGTTGTAAGAAAAAATACTGGAAGATCCTTTGTTTGTTTGTGGGATAAAATAATACTATTGGATCTGAAATAAGTCTCAAAGGCCAAGTTCATACACACAAACTGGAGTAAAACTGAGAAACCTCCCAGCTGTATTAGGAAAGCGAGAATTTACAAATCTGTCTCAGTGAATTAAATCCTCCTGCACCTGTAAACACTTTCCCCCTGCTCTTGATTGCAAACATAAAACAAAGCAAAACTCCCACAATATTACAAAGCAAAAATAGAGTTTGGTGTATGGTTTCAATCAGAAATTTTCAAAAATGCTTCAGGCTAATAGAGACTTATTATATAACGACTTACAGTCATATTGCAATTGGGGTATCTGAATAGTTTAAGTGATTTTAAAAATTTCAGGGTTATCATTAACACGAACCCATTAATCGAGTAAACTTTGATCAGCATCATCTGAGACTTCTCAATTTGGCTTTGACCTTAGCCCTTGTGTGTATAAATCCGCAGGTGTCTTTGCTGTATCTGGAGTTGAGTTCACTCTCACTCAAAAGTCTCTCTCCCCTGTTGCAGTAATTTGCAAAAAATCTGTTTGGCTGTTTTTAACAAGTGTGCGATGCAAAGTGTCCTTTTATGCACTTTAAGGGTCATTGGCAGGGGACTGGTACCACGTTGTCTTTGAGCGCTAACTGAGTACCGAAATGGGTGTGACCTCCTGTCAATGGCCAACAGGGATGTGTATAAGGGGACACCGCCAAGGGCCGGTCATGGAACTCCTGAGGCCTTTTGTCACTTCAAGAAAGGAGAGATTTTCTGAGAATAATATGTCTGGATAAAGCTCTTTGTGGGAGCTCCTCTCTGTCCCCCAAAATAGGCAAGATGCTCCCTTCTCTGCCCTAGGCTTCCACTGTGTGCAGACACTTAGGAAAGAAACAGGTTAATTCCCCAAGTCCTCCTTCTCTTTTTACTCTTTTTACTAATTTCGTTCTCTTCTTATTAATTTTAATTAGAATCAATTTATTCTTTCATTTTTATTAAAATGCTTTAAATACATTTTGAGGTAGTTATAAATTCATATCCAGTTTTTAAAATCATCAACAATAAATAATAAAAATAAATTTATAAAATAGCAATTAAAATAAATAAATAAAATCATCGTGCTTCCACGATGGTAACATATTGCAAAACTTCAATAACAATATTATAACCAAGATACTGACATTGATAAAAATCATGAACCTCATTCAGATTTATCCAGTTTTACTTACACTCATGTGTTTTTGTGTTTAGTTTTATATCATTTTCTATAAAACTTTTATTGAGATATAATTCAGACACCATTAAAGTTCATCTTTTTTAATATGTACCATTCCGTAGGTTTTAGGAGACTCAGAGTTGTGGAATCCTCACCACCATCTCGGAACATTTTTATAACCCCTCAAAGAACCCCACACCCATTTACAGTCACTCCTAATCTCCCCCCTCACCCGCCAATCTTTTTTTTTTTTAAATTGCAGTCATTTTATTTTTCAATTCATAATTTCTATTTGGTTCTTTCTTTTCATGTCTTTTTCTCTACTAGACTTTTCTATTTTTTCTCTCTCATTTGTTTCAACAGGACTGGTAATTTCTTCCTGAAGCATTCTTAGCTTGGCTGTTTTAAAACTCCTTGGCCAATAGTGTCAACATCTATTTCATCTTGATGTTGGCGTCTGTTGATTGTTGCATTTCATTCAAGCTGTGAACCTCCTGGTTTAGTCATTAATGGCTGATTTTCTGATTGCATCCAAGTCATATCTTAGTTATAATATTGTAAGTCTCAGGATTCTATTATTCTATTTAAACTATTTTTTTTAATTTTCAAAAGCTTTTATCAGTGTTGATTTTGGTTTTTAGAATAGTTTAGCTTTTTTTATTGATTTATAGTCAGTTTACAATGTTGTGTCAATTTTATTTAAACTATTTTTTAAAATCATTTTCTGTTGTGGTGTACCATTCAAGATTCAGTCTTCCTAGGTTCTGGCAACACCGGAATTCATTCACACTGACACAGTTTCATTGCAAGTGAGTAAATGTAGAAGTTTAGCTCCCCTGCATCCACACCTTCAAAGTACGTCACCTACTCACGCTGCCTCTTTGGCTCTGAGCTGAAGTGTAAGCTTAATTCCCCTCTGTCCTGGATTGCAGCAGTGAGAGGGCCAATGGAAGGTGGACTCACATTGCTTCGCTGCTGCAAGGTGGGTCTGCAGACTCAGATTCTGCTGGTTCCTGATAACAACATGGGGGGGTGGGGGGAGAAGGAAACAGAATACCAGCTAGCTTTGCCCCCCACCATCTCATACTGCCTCACAGATGCCATGTGGGGGAAACAGAGGCTCAGCTCTGCACGGAGTCTAAGCTACGTGGAAACAGCATTGGGAGCCAGAGTACTGCCCAGCCTCACATCGCACCATCATGCTCAGTCTCACTTCTACAAGGTTGGAGTGTAGGGTCAGCTCCCTCCTGGGCCATGCTAACACCATGGCTGAGGGCCACATCAAATGCTGGATGTTCATGTTCAAACCTATTGATGCCAAGTCGGGGTGGAGGCTCAGCTCGTGCTGGACTCTGACAAAACTACCCAGTGTAATTGGAGGTCAGCCTGCTTTCACAAAGAAGGAGATTGGAGATTGGCTCCCCAACCTGCCCGATTGGCACCATCTTGTCCGGAGAACCAGAGTGCTGCTGCCTGATTCTGTTGTGTATAGGAGGAAGCAGATCAATGCCCTGCTTGGCTGTTGACGTCACGGTGCAAGGGGATTGGAACACTGCCACTTGCTTCCATGCATTGAACTGGTAGAATGGAAGACCACTTCCCTGAAACTGCAGAGAGCTGGGGGGACTCGGGGGGAAATGCCATTTCCCTATCGGTGTTCGGAACAGAGTGGGGGATGCCGAAGCTTTCTGTTCTGTCAAACCCACTTTTCCTCATCCTATGGCTAGAGACCACAGGCTTTTCTTGGAGCTATTTTGTCTGATCCTGCTGGGAGTTCCAGGTTGAAGACTTCCACAGTGTCCTGTCCAGGATATGGGATGCAATAAAAACAAACACACAAACGCACATGCAGAGGACTCGGCATTGGGTGATTTTTCATTTCCTGGGATCCCTGGAAAGCCCACCTTCTTTTGACCTTTCAGAGCTTTTTTCTATCCTTATTTGCTTTGCTATATCCAGGTATTTTTAGTTGTAAGAGATGGAGAATGGAGCTGCTCTGCCTTTTCTGAAGTTGGAACCACCTGACATTTAATCTGATGGGAGCTGTGAGCTGTGACACCCCCAGTTTCTCTCCCTCTGCCTGCTTTGACACTGCAGTGGGAGCAGGTGGCAGCCACAGAGAAAATGGTGGGAAGACTAGAGATCAAGGGGCCTGACCTCGTCACCCTGGTTTGCTGGTGAGAGTGACACTTAATCATAAGCCAAGGTTAACATCTTGTGAACCATATGCCAGTGGACAGTTTTGTTAATGAATTGAAACCCTTGGGTAAAAGATAAGTGTGCTTTGTTGGTTTGCAAAATCAGGCAAAAACAGAAGCGGAATCTACTACAATGTTCCCAGAGGCAAGGAAACACTGCCCCCACCCCATGAATATAATTTACAGTGACAATGAGAGAGAGAGGGAGAGAGAGAGAAAAGTTGCATTATAATTGGGCAGGGAGTTTTAATCATATTAAACACACCAGTTATAAATTGATAGCGTTTGCAACTCTATTTGGAAAGGAAACCTGTGCAATGCGACTTACGAGCAAAACATCTTTTTAACAAAACAAATTGGGTAGACGAAGAAATTAAAGATAACCGCCTCTTTCAGGACACTAAGCATTTTACCAACATTTTAGAAAAATTACAACAAAATAAACAGAACGCAGTTATACCGTGAAGGTGAGTAAGATTAAAGGACATGAGCTCAAACTCATGGATAATTTGCTATTTTTGTTTCTAATTCAAGTACTCAAATATTTTAGTTCAACATGTGTGGTTCTCAAAATGTAATAGCCTTGAGGTACGTTAAGGGTTTCAAAAATATGAGTAACCAAAACAATTCCTTGTTTTTTCTTCCCTCTTGAGCCTACCTTAATTCAAACTCATAGATAAATATGTTTGAATGTGGCCTGATTAGTGACTATTCATCCAGTGTTTTGTTCTAAAAACATAATACATAAAATGTCCAGTGAGAATGACTTTGGGTTTTGCAAAAAAATCCACAAAATCCACTTTTTGAGCTCCTCGTCTGTGGCTTTAGTGGAAAAAGCAACCCAATTTTCCAAGAAAGTCTGCCAAGTTTATTTATAATTCTAATGGTTAGGGCAATAGCATGCCTAAAATCATGATCAAATAATTCACCAGGAATATTTAATAAAAACAGGCATCATCTTAATGTCTATCAGATAAAAATCTACCAAATTCATATTCAGGGATCTTAAAAGATTGTGTTTTCAGTGCCATGTAGTAATGTTGTAGGTTAATGACTGGATGAATTCCTTTGTGTTCATTAGTGGATAGAATGGACATTTGAAAAATAATGATGTATATAAATCTTCAAATGAGTATTACTAATTATTTTCTTAAGATCTATATATTAATAATTAATATATAGCATATTAAATAGATATGTAAAAGAAATGTGTTTATATACATAGTAAAATTATATATATATAGGATTATAGACAGCTATAGTCTTTTGTAAAATTATACTTTAGATTTCACATTGAAAAAAATTTAAAAAAATGAAGGAATATGCAATTTATTTGAATTTGGACTGTATTTTTTTTCTATTGCAAAATAATATTAAATAACCATTTGTTCTCAACATTCAGCAGACTCAGAAAGTTTTTGTTCCTTACATAATATTCTTCTGAGACTATTTCAAAGTTGTGGGATAAAGAGGCATTTTTCAGCAAATGTTTTAAAATAAATCTCTAAGGCTAAAAACCCACATTTAGACACCTTTTTTTTTTCTTTCCAAGTAAAGAGTAAAATATACCGTTAAGCTAATCTTGGATTTGGTCTAGATTAAAAAAAACTCTTTGTGGTAAACTTTATAAATATTGAAGTATAGATCATAAGCACCCAAAGTAAAGTTTTTTAGTAAAACTATGTTTATTTTTGTGTATGTACCTTGGCAAAGAAAAGGAAGAGCTGGGCAGCATTGAAAGTGATAAGAGATTTTATGTACGACTATTGCAACTGGGGAGAAAAGACCTCAGAGTAGAACCAGGCTCATTCTGAACACAGCATGGGCGAGTGGGAATTTAGAACCAAGGAGCAGGGTAGGAGTCAGTGGATGGAAACCACTGGAAGGAAACCTCTGGGTCAAGGGAGATTCCAGCTGAACTGACCAGACAGAATTCTCGCTGAAGGCAGGCCAGGGAGGTCAGACACCAGCGGGGAGATAGCGGAAAACGAAGACTGATCATCTGTTGACATTGATCAGATAACAAGGATGGAGGGGTTCCTGCTAAACTGACTTGGCAGAGTTCTTGCTAAAACTGGATTTGACCAGTGACGTGCACAGATCAGACCAGGAGAAGGTTCTGGAGCTCAAATAAAGTTTGGGCGAAAAAAAAGAATCTTTGCGACCGTGTACAATTCAGAATAGCCGTGCACACAAAAACACTCGTTGCTCCAGCCTTTCTGAAAATAGCATTCGGATGAAAACACTTAGAAAATGTCACGCCAAGTGAAAATTAATAATCTGTTACATACATTTCTAATAATTGATAATCGGTAACAGAAGTGGAAATCATGCTTTTAAACTCCATGACTTCCAAGATGGTTGGCGTGTCTTCACAAGAGCCGGTTGGTCATTCAAAGGGAATGGAAATCAGTTATTTGCCTAATTTAAGAGCTGGGATAAGCTTCTGCTTCCTCAGTGGCATGGCCTTGCCTGTAAACACTGTTAAACACATTCACCTGAGCCATGGGCAGCATGAGACAGTAGGGCCCTGGGTTATTTGCAGCGACCCAGGGAGCTTTGTTTAGACTTAATGCCATCGCTGTCCACCTGATTCCACTCCACGTCTTTACAGGCGACGCCAGTCGGGGGTCCTGTGTTCGAAAAAGTCTGGGAGTCACTCAGACCCACTCAATGGGTTTCCTGACTATGAGGATGTTTATACGAGCATTACTATACAAACGTTCCTCTTGAATTACCAAAACGGGGAAGTCATGTCACCACAACATCAGTTAGAAAACTTATTTTAGGAAACCATCGAAGGAAGGGTGTTTTTCTGGATTCTCCTGTTCCAACACATTTCTGAGCACATAAATCGTGTCCTATTTATCGTCAAGATGGATCTTGTGATTGGCTCTTGCAACAACCCCTGGTAATAACCCGGAGGCCATCAAAGGCATAAGATTGCACTGTCAGATAAATTTTCCCCCAGATGATTCTCTGGGACACTTGTCTGATGTAACCCAGGTTTGGATACTAGGAGTGTTGAACCTGCATTCATATATCCATCAGTTCATTAAGTTTATTTTGTCAGTTATCTGCCCAAGATCTTTCCTTGACCTCTGTTAGAATATTTTTCTTATGATTGCTTGCAGCTCCATAGATTTTAAGTTCCTTCACCCTTATCTCATACCCATTATTTATATCTAAGTGTATGTTTTATTATACTGTTTTTATTTTTCATGATGCAGAACTTTATAAATCCCATAGACTCAAAGCTAATTTTTTTTCTCCAGCAAGTTTTCTTCTTTTAAGGCTCAGCACACTAAGATCTGTCTCTTCCCACGGCTACAGAGGTATTTGCTATATAAATATTTCCTCCCAGCACCTTTATGCTTTTATATATTAGATCGAAGTCAGCTATATTATTTATTTGTTTTTCTTTATTGTTGTTTATGGTCTGTTGACTAAGTCAGACAAAAGCAAAGCAAATAAACAATTCTATCTTTGCTGCCGTGTTGTGGTTAGATTTTCCTTACATTTCTCATGAAATACAATATTTCTGTGTGTTTTCACGGCGCCCTATTTGACACGTAACGGTTGACGAGTGGTGTAATATACTTGTGTTTATATTGTCCATTATATTAACAGAATCATTTTACATTTGTTTGAATGCTTATTTCCTTGCATCCAACTTGTTTTGATATATTTCCAGAACTTTCAGTGGAAGGACAGTCCAGAAGATGACCTGTTCAATTTAGCTTTTGTTTTCGAGGTGTCAAATATGAATGAAAGGCTTCTTAGAAAAAGGCTGTGAATTTTGTCTGTATTGGGTCGTTCTGTTGTTCAGTACTGCTTTCCTTTGCACTTGCAGGAGGATGAGTGAATTCATTTATTCCATAGATTTTCAAATAAGGGGTCAAAGATATGAAATCCCCAGATTAATTATGTACGTGCTACTTACAGGCGAAGTGGTTAATTTGTGGAGTCGCAATTGTTTTGCGGCTTAAAAACTCTGAATATGAATGCGTAAACCATGATGTGATGAGTCACACTTCAATCACAGATTTCATAGTGTCCATGAGTTTTACAAGGCATTAAGCATGTAAATTCTGTCTTAGTCATTAGAAAAGGAGGCTGAGTTTTTTTAAAAAAGGAAATTCATCTTTCTGCAGAAAGCAACTTTGAAAACTCCATCAAGTTGAGGCCACCTCCGGGCAGATTATCTGACTGTGTGCTGTTCACAGGCCGCTTTCCTGCCCGATCTGCACCACCTTGGGTACCATTTGTTCCCGGATCACTTCTTAAGGGATGTCTCCGCTGCTCAGGGAGGACGTTCGGAGTCATTTTCATAATGGAATAAATAAAGCGTGATTACAAGGCAGAGTGGCTGCAGTAAAATCATATGATCTAATCAGGCAATGAGCAGACATTTATGGAACAATTTTTATGGACTTCGCCTGGAGTCTGGATTCTATAAAGGTGACCACGTGCCTGCTTTTCTTTGGGGGGGTGGAAATAAAGACTATAACCCATGAATCCCTCAGCGAATAATAAAAGAAGAATACTAAGCTGAAAAGTGCTATTAGTATGTATAACTGGAATGAAAGGAAGAGGGGGCTCTCATGTTCAGAAATCAGATTCAAGGCGTCCCAAAAGGACAGAATGTGTTCTGGACCTTGATCTCAATCCATTCAAAAGAAAGTGTAGATTGTGCAGATTTTCTGTGATTTTAGAGGATGCATGGAAGAAATTTTTTGGAGGGATTTCTTCCAAGTAGAGACAGCTGTGGTATGCAAATGATGAGACCTGAGTGTTCCCAGGAAATGACTCGCCGCCCTCATTGACTACTTTGATAAAAGAAAGCAAAAAAGATAAATCACATTTTTGGCATACGTCTGTGTATCATGTCCTTTAAGAGAAATGCTTCACCAGAAAAGTCAACAGCCGTTGTACCGACATGTATGAAATGACATCTCCACTCGTATTTTGAAAAATAAAGCATGGTTCGATGTGATCAAATAATCAGTCCATTTAACCTGAGAGCTGATAGTGCTTTTCATGAGTAAAATGTTTAACATTTAAATATTTACAGCGTGTCTGGAAATAGAGTTGAAAAAGCTGTTTGCACAATTTCTAACTCTGGAAGAAGCAACTGCACCCATTCCCAACGCTAGATCATCTTGCATCAGAACAGGTAGGATAATTAACTTCCACATGTGTTTTCTCCAGCAGCAGCAAGCAATGACTCAGCTCTGACACTGTCTACCTGGAGATGGCGTAAAATCCCACAGGGTAAGACTCAGCCCCACAAGACTGCCCCCTCCACTTCAGATACCAATCACACCCATGCACCTGATGGACGGACTATAGATCACAGGCTCCCATGACCCCTTCCTGAGGTTCAGTTAATTTGCTAGATTGGCTCACAGAACTCAGAGAAGCATTTGCAAGCTAGATTACCAGCTTAATAGAAAGGATGCAACTCAGGAACAGCCTGATGGAAGAGGTGTGAAAAGCAAGGTGTGCAGGGGGGCGTAGAACTTCCATGCCTTCTGGGTTCATCACTGTCTCCTGCCGCCATCACCTAACCCATCCTTTGGGGTTTTTATTACTATTTTGGATGACTTTCCCTGCTTAGGCATGGTTGGTTCAATCCCTAATCTTGGTCACTGAGGACTGGAACTCAATCTCCAGCCTCTCTCTCCTCCCCAGAGGTGGGGCAGAGGGGCTGAAAATTCCAACCCTCTAATCACAAGATTTGCTCCCTTGGCAACTGGCCTCCATCCTCAGGGTCTTTTCAAAAGTAACTTAATTTACATTGTGGGAGAGGGGAAAATTTCACCTCTATTCCTCTTGAGTTCTTGGGGCTGGAATAATAACAAAATTCACACAAGACAGATTAACAGGAGAAAAAGAAATGCGTTTTAATTCATGCACATGGAGGTCTCATAGAGACGGGACATAAGAACTGGTTTTATTCCTTTTAGACAAGGAAAGAATACATTGGTGAGAAATTGACGGGATAAACACATTTAGGCTTCAGGTACTTAGTTAAGGGTCCAAACAGAATTTGGGCTAGGGTTAGTTAATTAAAGAAGTAATAAGGTTTGCTTATACAAGCTTCATGGCCCCAGATTCCCTACCCCTGGTGATAAGATCGTCTCTCTACCTTCAGATGCAGGGCACACACCTTCTGTACGAGAGATTAATTTCCTGCTTTTAATAGAGAGGAAGTGTTGCCTTCAGTTAGATTCTTGTCTCATAGTACAAAGATTTCAGAGACGAGACATGGAGGTAAGAAAGGAAAGTGAGGATTTATTAAGGGATGGACACACACTCTCAAGGGGGGAGCGGACAGACTCAGGTGAGCAGCTGCCCCAAGTTTCTTTGGCAAGTTGGTTACACAGGGTGTAAAAATGAATGGGCGGAATATTCATTGGGGAAGGAAAGGTTTGGGGTCATATTCTCTGATTTTCATCCCAGCTCCATCTTCCCAGAGGGAGGAGGGATTTTTGTCCTTATTTAGTCTGGATCGGAAGTGTCATGGTGTCATTGCAGGATGGGGACTTTTCTCTGTCTGCCCAGGGACCCCTGTTGTCCACATGATGTGTGGTTTCCTGCCATTTGCCCCGTGTGTCCCTTCTGCTCACAGCTAGCTACCTGCCTGCTTTAACAGAGGCTCAGAGGGTCTCTCTTATATCAGCTGTTTCTTAAGTGACTTTAATTCAAAATGATTGATATGCCACTGAGGCACAATTGGGGGCAGCCGGCCATGGGCCCCCATGACATCAACTCAAGTGTGATCAAGAGGGGCTTACTCCATGTATAATAGGACACTAACTGCACCTTTATGATTCTGGAGTGATTTTAGGAACTAAGGACAAATATACCAAATATTATAGCACCAAATATTATGACAAAACGCTCTCCCTTTGATCTTCTCATTTTGGAAACTCTAAGGGTTTTTGGAATCCACACTTTATGTTTTAAGCATGACTTACAGGTTGAGCCACTATTATCAAGGCACAAAAATGGGAGAACGTACAAAGAGGCAGGCGGCAGGGAGGTTAAGTGTATGGTGTGTGTTTATTTTGCTGTGTTTAATGTTGTGAATTTGTAGATGTTAGGCGAAACTGTACCCTCCGAAATTCATATAACTCCCCCAAAATTCATATTCATATGAACTTCAGATCTAACCCCGGGTAGGTCAAAATGGGACTGTGTTTGGAAACAATGGGATCTTTACAGAAGAAATTGAGGTAAAATGAGGCCATGAGGCTAGACTCTAATCCAGTGTGACTGGTGCTCTTGTAAGAAGAGATGAGGTCTTTCTGACCATGTGAGGACAGGGGAGAAGGTGGCCGTCGACAAGCCGAGGAACGAGGCCTCGGAAGAAACCAGCCTTACAAACACCTCAGTCTCGGGCTTCTAGTCTCCAGAACTTGGAGACAGAAGTGTCTGCTGGGGTAATTTATGACAACAGTGCTAGCAAACTGAAAATTTAAATTTTGAATCAGAATTTGACCCTATGGTATTCACCAGCTATAACCATGTCTATTACCTAAGACAAGGCTCGGGCTATAATTCAAATTAAAAAAAAAATCTTTCAAATATTATATCCTTCAGTCTTGTCCACAGGACAAGAAAATGAACCTGGAGCTGGTCTCTTGAAAGTACATGGGGTGCTTTTAATGCTCACTCACAAAGACAAACACCATGAGAGGCAGGACCTTCAGGGGACGTAGTCATGAGAAACACTCCGTCTCTTTCTTATTTGTCTGAAAGATGCAGGTCCAGTTAGCGAGGTGTTAATGGGGCTTCAAATATTTTTAAATGTGTGAGATATGCGTGCACTCAACCATCATAAATGAGAGCTCTCAAAACACACGCTGAGTTTTGAATCCTGTAAGTACACGTGGCAGAATTTCCCCACCATCTGCGCTGACACAGAAATTACCAGGTGGGGTACCCATAGGTGCTTCACAGCTTATTAAACGATCATTGTGGAACTGTAATTACAGCTGATGCCCGACACTGTCTGAGTTTTGGACAACAACTTCTGTACTTTCTGTACTTTCCCGCCAAGAGCGCAAAATTCACTTCTCCGACAAACGTGAAAAAGAATGAGGCGATCCATCGCTTAAAAGCAATGCAATCCGACTATAATCAGAGCTGGGAAAAGAGGTACACCATGAAAAAAAAATTCTATTTTGGTAGATGTTTTTATTTATGTATTGGTTTCCAGGTTATGACAATTATTTGTGACAAATAAGGTGGGTCTATAAATACACACATTTCCAAGTGACTTGTTGCTTGAGATGTGTGTTGTGGAAGCAGATTGTCCTCTGCCGACATGGACCACACTGACTTCACCAAACCTGCTGTCTCAGGGCATCTCTCAGGTGGCTTCATCTTCCCAACAGCTGACAATATTAAGACACAGAATCCAGTTCCGTAAGAATCAGATTCGCAGATACCCATCCACGGGCAGCAAGTTCATCTTTTGGGCCAAATGCTCAGCTCATCTCCAGCACCAGCATAAACCTGGTTCGTGTGTGCGACAGACGGGGAAGGAAGTCACTGCTGTTACAATTATCATTGTTTTTGCTTTAGGTTTACCTTCATGGGGACCTCTGTCCTCGTTGAGGCTGGGCTGTCTTCGCAGAGAGATGATCAGAAAAATCATCTTATACTGAGTTGAGAACTGGTTCCTTCTCCCCCGAGAAGGGTTTCTTTTTAGCAACACTGATAAAATTCTAATTTCTAATACATAGTGGTATGTAAATATTTAAAGTGTAAGAGTTCAGAACATGTCACCCCAAATCACGCCACTTTGCTCCGTGTCATTATGCGTTTCTCAAAGCCCATGGAATGTACAACATCAAGAGTGAGCCCTCATGTAAAGTATGGACTTTGGTTGATAATAATGTGTCCATGGTGGTTCATCAATGGTACCAAAGATGCCACACTGACGAGGGATGTTGAGGGTCGGGGAGGATGTATGTGTGGGTGGGGAGGGCTACGTGTGAATTCTGTATTTTCTGCTCAATTCTGCTGTGAACCTGAAACTGCTCTAAAAAAGTAAAGGCTATTAAAAATTAAAAAAATAAAAAATACACACCAGTTTGGCATAGTGATTATTTTGAATTAAAGGTGCTTGATCGTACTTTGTCCTCCTGAGAGCAGGGAATAAATCTCCCGTGTGAAAGGTACGCTCTCTGTACTAAGAGGCTGGAGGCGTCCTTACCTCCAGAAACAGGGATTTTAGGGCCAAGAGGGCTGTGCAAACAAACTTTGTCTCCACCATTCACTACTTTTAGTCCAATCCCTTTGTCTTGTCAAGTCTTCACAAATTTACTGTTCTTTTGTCTCAAAGGTATAAAAGCTTCTTGCTCTGATCACTTGTTTTTTAGCCTCAAATCTTTGTGAAGCTGTTGTGCTAATGTACATAATCAAATGTGTTTTTTACGATGAGGGTTGGGTGTCTCCACTGAGAACGTAAAAGGGTAGAGGAGAGGACTTAATTTCTTTTTTTTTTCTCCCTTTTTCAGTTTTATTATGTAGAATTATTCAATTTCGACGGCACACACAAACAATAGTACATTTTGATTTGTGTCTGAACATGGTATCATTCCCCCTGAACTTTCTGGTTAAATTAATTTCTCTAATGCACCATTCAAAGCAGGACACCAGCCTACAAAACACATGATGGTAGTTCTCTTTGCTGATGAAAGTTGAAGTTACTGGGAAGTGCCTGGTCTTCAGCAAAAGAAAACTAAGCCATTTGCTGGCTATCGACTCTTAAGAGTCTTTGTAAAGAATAATAAAATTCCATCTTTAAAATGTTGTACACTATAGTGACTTATTGAAGTTGTTCATATTACTTAAATTGTTTTTCTATGATCTACTGATTTAGCTTCACACTCTGTGTTCTAGTGTTAAGCTTTATTATCAAACTTACCTTTGCCTTTAACTCTTCCTGTTGACCAATGGAATGACCAAAATACCCCGTTCACAGTTTCTTGTCTGCATTATTGCTGATACTAAATCCTGTGCCAAAAGTGCCCTGATAAATGACCCTTTTTAGGTATATCTTCCATATGAAGATTCCAATTGCTCTCTACTTACTTCTGCGTCATCTATTCTGCAAAGCATGTCTTAGAATGCGTTGATTTTTCTTTCACTGGTATTCTGTCATAATTGATAAAATTATATGTACTTTTTTAATGTCCACAGTCATCGGTGGTGCAGTTGGCTTTATCAGCTCAATATCCCATAATCAAAGTCAAGGCACTATCTTTCTTGAACCATCATCCTAATGACTTAGGAAAATATATTTTATTTTAATTATTTTTTGTTTAATATCTGTTTCTGTGTCTATTTTTGTAAACTAGACTTTGATCAAGTCAACAGGTTTTTTTTTTTTTTTGAGCAGCCACTAACAATGGCAAGAACTAATATGGGTCATGCAGAATACAGCAGTTATCAAAATGAATAAAAGTTGCTGCCCTAATGGAGATAAACAGTAAACAAAGTAAGTGAATTGAATGCTGCATAGTATAAGGTGATAAACGCTATGAAGAAAAGTGAGGGTGGGAGACGGTTGAAATTTCAATTTGGGAATAATTTCCCCTCTACCCTTCTGAGTTCTTGCCTGGGAGACCCTCTGTAATAAAGAGCAGATTAACAAGAGAAAAACAAATGAGTTTATCCCCATGTATACCTCCTGTATACATGGGATTTACTCAGAAATATGAGTAACTCCCCAAGGTGGCCACCTTAGATATCATCCTCATCAGAAGACAAAAGAAAGATGTTGAGGGAGTGGAGGGAGCAGTTATGGAAGGGTACATGAAAAACACAGTAAAAAGGGTAAGATATGTTATACAGATTTAAGTCCTGCCTTCTCCATTTATAAGAGGCTCTTGTAATTTAGAGTCATCCTTCCCTTCCCGGTACAAAGAAGGAGACAATGACAAATGGAGATTTTCCTTATAAATGTAAATTTTCCTTCCAAAAAGGCAAGCTTCTACTGTGTTTTCAGAGTGTACCTGCTGTTAGTCAAGAATCATTATCTTAAAATCATCTTTATGCCAAAGAAGCATGTTCTGGGGTTGTACATTGCGTTCCTTTTTAGTAGTCAAGATAGAGCTCGTTGAATAGGTGACATCAAGGGAAAAGATTTGAAGCAAGTGTGCCCTCCAGCTACCTTGGGGAAGGGCTCTCTACACAAGGAGGAAATCTGTCCTGATCATGTGTGGAAAAGAAACAAACAAAAGACAGAGGCACAGATATGGTCCTCATTCATCTGCAGTCAGATTACATCATTTATTTATTTTTTGAACCTTGTAGATCTTAGTAAATTTTTTTTACTTTTTCTGCATGATATGGGGAGAACTTAGAACAACTTTAGTAGATATATGTCCATGATCTGAATTTATATTTAAAAGTAATGTTCTCATAGCAGTGTTGACAATGGCATGATGGGAAAATGGTAGGAACAAGGAGACAGGGTCAGAGACTACTGCAATAGTCCAGGCAAGGGAAGATGGAGTCTAGAGGGAGTAGTAAAGTGTCCAGATACTGGATATCATTTGAAGGTGGAGACCAGATGTCCTAAATGGTTGACTGCATTGGGAATGAGAAAGGAAATGATAGTTGTTTGTACACATGTTCATTCATTCATTTGCTCGTTTAGCACAGACTTAGCAAGGGTCTAATTCAGGTCCTCTGGTAGATGGGATCCCTGTCTTCTTGCACTGGGAGAGGGGCTGAGAAGGGAAGATAAAAGTCCAACTGGAAAGGAGTAACTGCAAGGTCCTTAAAGTGCTCTGTGACAAGAAAGCCTGGTCTACACTCATGGTCCAGGAAATGAGACTCCAAATTAGACTAGGTGATTTAGGAAACTCTAGGAAAAGGAGAATCAGAGACCAGATTTTAAGCACTTGAAGCACAGCTTGGAAGATGAGGTAAAGACTTCCTTTTCCCATATTATCCTCACAAAAATAGAGTGAGACTCCAGCAATAGAGCATATGATAATTATTATGCTTTATACTTAGAATATTTACATTTTCATAACCAAAAGCAGGAATAAATGTACTGACAGATCAGATTTTCTGTGTTAAACTTCTAAGGCAATAGAATTTTTTTTTCTGTCAAAACTGGTTTAAAAGGAACTGGTAAAATAATTTTCCTAGAAGTATCTGAAGACCAAGGGACTTGTTAATGAGATTTTTTTTAAGTGTTCACATTTAGGTCATAAAGGATTTTAAATTAGTCATATTTCAGTGCTTAGAGAATTTACGTAGACTTTTAGATACTCGTTCTCTCCAGCAACATTTGTAAAAATAGTGCATCAAAACATGTGACCTCAAATATTTACCCTCTGGCATTTAAATTAAGCTGATTAATGTTATTAATCACCCTGCCTTCACAAAGTAAATGGCTTCTAAGACATAAGCAATAAAGGATGCCTCAGATTTTAACATGTTAATCATGTCTATTTTAAAACCATGAGTTGGTAACCAAGGCATGCTACAAAGTGCAGGAGTTAACCTCATTTTGTAAACTGTTATAAAAGGTTGTATTAAAAACAACAGACCAAAAGTGGAGCCAGTTACTTTAAGCCACACTTCACCAAATCAAGACTGAACTTCATTACTGTCAATCTGGACTCACCTGGTGAGCACTGTTGAGGTAATCTAGCTCCTCGAAACTCCTTTCTGTCTGCTAGATGGGACAGAAGGCTGACTGATTTATGACGTTGAATTAAGCCAATGAGATCTTTAAAACTGCTCAGTTGAGTTGTATTTTGGTGGCAGTGGTGGGACTGAAGGAGACTTCTGATGGCTTCAGGAGAAACACAGAATGAGAAACACAGAAATGGTACCCATGTCCCCTTTGATTATCCATCTTTTTCACCATTTCCAAGGGCTATAAATAAGTTTCCCCCAGCTCTGAGCTCCACTCTGTGCAGTGAGCCCCTGATTTAATTGGTTTTCCCATCCAGGGCACCTAAGCAGTTGGGCTGGCAGAGTTCCACCGGGAACCCAAGCCCTCTTAGATCTTGGTTCAGTCCATAGTCCCGTTTGTTAGAGTCTGCTGTCTCAGTCCCTAGTTGGGGTCTGCTGGTTTGATGCCCAGTTCCACACTGGGATCTGCCATTGGTGTACACGTATGGCCTTTTCTTGGCCAATCTGCAAAAACATCTCTGTGGTTACTGCCGATGTATTAACATGCACATGAGTTAAAGGTTGCTGCTGATGGAAATCTAGAGAGCCAGGGGGCAGGTCTAAATGTAACTGTTAGAACACTTGACACTTAACGCTCAGGCTCCTGTGTTAGGATAAATTGGCCATGAAATGGATTAAACTCACTAGGTTACCGGCCAACCTCAAGAAAATCTCCATGAGATGAGATACACAGTAAAAGACACCATGATCATCGATCCAGCAGCACACCCCTGTAAGATAATAATTCAGGCTCTGGGAAACCCAAGACTTAGCTAAAGAGGTGCAACCCTCAGGTTCCAAAGATCTGCGTGCTCCACCTCTTGGCACGCTGGCTAATCTTTGTTCTAAGAACCATGGCCCCAGAAGCAGCGCATACCTACAAGAATGGCCAACTCTTCCTACAGACAACCTAGAATGACAATGACCATTACTGAGAATGTTCCAGTGAGACGATAGCTTTCATTGGAGAAGTGTACTTGAAACAAGGGTTCCCAAATTAAGCATGCAGAATAGGATACCTTGTTTAAGCGATATGCAGAAAGCTCCAGAAGTCTTTTCAAACTTCCGAAATAGCTCCCATGAAAGTTTTCTTGCAAAAGGCTAGTAAAAATTAAAGAGACCTAAATTAACCCCTGGCCTCCTCCATAGCCCACTCCTCGGGGGTCCCTCCTGAAAACATTGGCCCAGAAGTCAATGACTCATTTGCTATCAACTGAGACACTGGAAAAAAATATTACCCTCCAAGGTTTTGTGCAAGTCGTTTGACACCAGCCTGAATGCCGCCATGTTTACCTTCAAAGGAGGGTCCCTGTATGGGCGCCTTACGGGGTTGACGGGGCCCTGAGGGGTTCTCTGGTAAATTGCTACCAGCAAGTCCCTTCAACAGCCAAGGGGAAATTAACATTAAAATTCATAGAAAATCTTGCCAAATGCACTAAAAAAAATATGGCCACACAAAAATGTAGGTTGCCCCACATTAGGGACTAGGGTCCTACCAATTTGCTGCCGGTCCTCAATGCAGTTGACTACTTCTTTCTTTCTTTTGGCAATCTTTCAAAGGGGCTCTGGGAAGGTTTTAACCTTTGCACCCTCTTTTGGGACCCCTCTTGCATCCAAGGGGGGTGTTCAGGAATATTTACTGTTTGTTCCAGCTGAAACCCAACAAGATACTTGAAAACTTTTTTTTTTTTCAAGTAACTCTACGAAGAGCATTTGGTAAAACTGGGCACTGGTATTCAGAACCTGATAGGAACGATTTTAGACCTCCACCCCTAAAAGCTCGATGTACCCCGATGAGGGAGGGCATTCCAAAGAAAAAGCCCCTAAATCTGGGACATAGGAACCTTTTGATTTCCGTCAACTTGACGATCTTCTCCTTGACATAAAGAGGCAGATTTAAGACAAGGTAGTTGGACGAATGGGTCATTCCTTTTGAAGGCATTTAGGGTACAATCAAATTCTTTGAGGAATTAAAATAACAGCCATCCTTGTCTTGTACATGAAGTCTTTATAGAACCGGAGTTGTGGCTTCAGAAACTATTCAAAACCTAGCTATTCTTTTTACTAACCTCAAGCTTCCCCCGTTTATCTCAAAAGTCTTCCAGGGATGTGAAACAAACTCCTTCTTGGAAAAACTTGCATTCTTTCTTTGTGCCTTGGAGATGGAAATATTCTACCTGGCCTTCTGTAAGAACTCTTACCTCGGCCATCTCCTTTATATGCAAATAAAGAGAGGTAACTCTTATCCAAAGGGAAAAAGGGACCGGGAAATTGTTTGGAACTTAAGCAAATGAAAAATCGTTAAGTGTCTTCTCCACAAATACTAATAAAGAGCTTTCAGCATCTGAGCAGGTAACCTTAATTCATCCCATAGTGCCAGAGATATAACTTGAATCTGCTATTTTATAATCTAATGAGTTTTGCATTACCATACCCATCCCGCGGCTAGACTTTTAAAATGAAAGCTCTAAGTCTCTGCTTGCAACTGTCTTTTTATGTGTCTATATATACATTCTGTAAATGTGTGATTTTTTTTTCCCCTACCTCCAGATGGTATTACAAAAAGTAAGTTGTAAAAGAGCTCGATTTAATTGGCTTAAAGCAAAAATAATGGTTATCAAATTAAATATTTCTAGACTCAGACATATTGAAACTAAACCAAATGTTTTTTTCAAGTTGCTGTGATCAAGGAAAATCTTTGGTAAACAAAAGCTAGTTTAAGTTTAGTTTAATTAAACTAGACATGTCTTGATTGTTACTAACATTTAATATAATGCAGACGTACAACTTTCATTCTGATGCAGGAAAAATAAATGTGGGGCGAGAGGAGGGCTGTGTGCCAGGTCTCAAGTGACCCCTGGGATGCACCCCGCCAAGTGTGGGTCCTTGGCATCTCGCAAGAAAGAATTCAAGAGCGAGCCACAGTTGAGCAAGGATAGATTTATTTAGAGAGATACGTACTTCATAGAGGGCAGGCTGCTTCAGAAGGTGAGAGAAAGGCCACGATGTGTGGGGTTGCGGGTTCAGGAGACACACACTCCATAGACAGAGTGTGGTCCAGCTCACTCAGAAGGGAGAGCGATCATGAGGTGTGGCGGTGGTTAGTTTTTATGGACGCAGCAGCTTCATATGCTAACAAGTGGGAGGACCATTCCAACCCCCCTGGGGAAGGGGCTGGGATTCCCAGGAGTTGGGCCACTCACTGCCCACTCTTTGACCCTTTGTGGTAAACCTTGGAACTGTCATGATGCCTGTGGGAGTGTCACTTAGCATGTTAATATCACAACGAGTGTATCATGAAGCTCAAGGTCTACTAGATGTCAAGTCTCCCGCCATCTTAATCCTCAAGGCCAACTGGGAGCTGAATCTTCCACCATCCTGGTGATAATTGCTGAATCACTCCTTGAACGGCTGTGCCCTGCCCTCTTCCCTCCTGTCTCAATTCTACCTGGGTTTATTCGTCAATAAACGCTACTTCTGTTACAAAGTTTGTTGGCAAGAAAAAATAGCTCGGACCAATGGCACACTTTGTTTAATGCCTCATGACGTGTTTGTGGATATTCTTAACTTAATTGTTGAGAAAAAGCAAATTAAATTAATGGAAGTGGGATCAGAGTTTTGAGGTGAACTTTTCAGCAATAATGATGTTTTAGGGTATGCCTACTTAAATAGTGTCCTCAAATAATTTGGTAGAATTTTGTCAAGTTAAATTAAATAATGGGCAACCATTGGCTATCTAGAATATTTCCCAATAAAATACTGACACTATTAATTACTGAATATTGGTTTGTCTATGTTTGGTTTCTTACTACTGAGAAACTTAAGATATTTGATTATACTAATAATTCAGTTTTGTGCCACATTGAAAAATTTATTCTAAGGATATACTTCTAGGCAGTATGAAATTTCTAGAAGTATATTGGGCCAGTGTACAGAATGCTGGTGTAAGAGACAGTCTATAATCACATATTTCTTAGTTTTCACCAGAAATTAAGAATTCTAAACGTTGGGAATTCTAATCTGTACATGTAATTAAAACTGCTTAGAAATAATAGAGGTAAAAGGAAGTAACACTTTATAAAAAGGAGTTAAGGAAAGTAGAATGTTCCAGAATGAGAAAGGGAAGAAGAAAGAGAAGAAGGAGGAGGAGGAGGAGAAGAAGAAATAACACAGACAAAATTGTAGCAGGTTTGTGGAAAGGAATCTTGGGAAAAGAATTTTATGCCTGGTCAAGGTGGCTAAGTTTGTAATACATTTATTTAAATTTTTATATCAAACATTTGCTGGTGAAAAAGTAATTACCAAAATAATTTACTGAGCTTCGTATTGGCTTTATCAGGTCTTTGATTACTTAAGAAACCTCAATCTTCTCAATATTAAAAGAGTCAAGTTTTATTCACAGCTATGCAACCTTCTCATGTTTGCCTTTATCATCGTCGATTTTCACTTTTGTTAAATTTCTTTTGTTGTTGTTGCTGAAGTATGATTGACACACAGCATTATGTTAGCTTCAGCTGTACGACATAATGTGTGTATAAAATTCCTAGAAACGTTGCATGTAGCATTATGTTACACTCATAATTCCCATTATCATCTTATAATGTTTCACATCACAGAAATAACTAAATTTCCTTGTCTATTTCATTATGATAAACTCTTATCAGACCCTTAACCATGGCCATTTTTAAGCCCTTTGTCATTTATAAAAAGTCATTGTTTCACTTTGATGCTTTTGAAAAAAGTGTTTCTACAAAAGTGCTTTGTCTTCAAGGAGATTCATGGAAGGAATTTTGACAAGTACAGGTTTCTTTAACTCTAAGAACATAAAACTGAAGCCTGCTAAGAATTTACAGAACTTATTGAAAAATTGGATTCAAGTAAAAGAAGTATAAAGCACATTGGGCTGAATGAAGTAAGGGGTATGATTATGATTTTTTTATGATTTTTTTGTTTGAAAGTTTGTTGGTTCCTTAATGTTTTATTTTTCCACGTTTAAGGAAACCTTTTATCTTAAGTTATCTATGACTTAATATAGCAAAATATACCATGGCAAACATGAGTGAAACATCTGCTTTTTCTCCCTACTTGAATTTGGAAATTCTTAAGTATACTTTTCATGGCAATGTAGTTAGGTATTTTCATAAGTTCAACAAGAATCAGGTCTCCTTGTAACAGGACAGAATTGGAAAAAGTGGTTATGTTATCAAGGCTTTGACTGGAATGTCATACCAGAGAGAAACATCCATAGACTCAGATATGACCAAACAGCTCTAAGGAATTAAGGTGACTTCATTCAGCCAATAGAGCCCCTTGGAAAAACTGGCTGGTCCTTTGTTTATGGCTCTTGAAAGCCTTACCAGGTGAGCAAGAAAGGTCTCTTCCTGGCAAGGCCAGGAACCTCTGGAAATTTTGAAGCCCTCACTAAAAAGAGGAATTCACCCCAACTATAGGTATTATGGACAAAACTTTGGCTTGATTTCTTAGCCTCACGGGCTTTTAAGAGATCAATTTGAGATTTCTTAAAAAAAAAAAGTTCCAGCAAGGCAGTCTTAGAAAGAGCTTATGCTGTTGATCACTGTTCTTGCACTTATAAAAATAATCAGATCATGTTTAATATAAAACTGTAACAAAAATAGTTTTACTAAAAATGTCTTTGGTAAAATTGGCTCAGATTGTACTGGCCTCCATTACTGTCACCTTCCCAGTCTTGACCCTTAACCCAGACTCAGACAGAAATTACTGGGAGGCATTCATAATCCAAAGTTACTTCCCTTCAACAGATCCCTACTGGCCTGGCTAGGAGTGGGGGCAAATGAGGCTATGATCAGAAAACACTCCTTAACTCATGAAGATGTTGCAGAATTGCTGCTAAAGCCATAGCTGTCCAATAAAAATTCCTAGACTCTCTGAGCAAAGCTGCTCATGTAAATAGGATAGCCCTTGGTTTACTTTTAGCTGAGCAAGGGGATGTTTGTTCCTCAGCCAATACAACCCATTGCACTTGGAAGTTCCAGGGAAGTTGAGTGTCAGTTGCATAAGATCACTGAGTAAGCCACTTGGCCTAGGAATGTGACTCTTCCAACGGAGTCTTTCTTTGACTTATTTGATTTTGATTGATTTGGGTCCTGGGGACCATGGCTCCAAAGTGCACTCCAGATATTGGAAATTACCCTGTTTGTAATCATCAGAAAAAACTCCCTGGTGCGCTGTCTTCTCTCAAACGCTTTAAATGCATGTTTGCAGGCACTGACCACCAAGCAAAGAATCTCCCCCAGAGACTACGATGTCAGAAAAGGGACAGAGTGGATGACCAACTTAAAGAATGTAAACCTGACATTGTGACCTGTGAATACCACAAACAGATTCAACAACCAAAAAAAAAAAATTATGTCTTCTGGCTACCACAGAGAAATTTAGCAAAAGCTGCTTGAACTTCAGTGCCTTGAATTTTGATCACATCTCTCAGTGAGGCTGAGAGTCTCATCAAAGGGGCAGGGGGAATTGTGGAAAACAAGATGAGCCCTAAATGGAGTCACTTATGCTAAGCCTGCAACATCAAACTGAGTCTTAATTACAGTTCTGGCTCATTCAGAGATGCAACGCTCAGCCGGTCAGCTGGGACTCCCCTGTTCAGCCCTGGTGAGGTCATCTCCCTGGTGGACACACCCTTGCTGTCCCTTAGGAAAGTGACCTTTCCCAGCCAGTTAACTTTTCGCGAGTATAATTTCCTTTTTTTCCGGATCCCTTCTGCCTATAAAACTCTCTCATTTTGTATTGCTCCTTTCTTTCTGCTAGATGGGATACTGCCCAATTCATGAAGCAGTGAATAAAACCAACTAGATCTTTAAAATTGCACTGAGTTAAATGTTTTTAACAGCTACATATGTTGACTTGCACTGTCCCATATTGCTGTAGCTTGCTATGAAAGGAGTTGGAATTCTGGCTTAATTGAAGCAGGGTTCTGAGGAGCAGAGGGTGTTACTGTGAGGGCACAAAGGCTCATTTAATTTTCTACTGGGGAGGATGTTTCACCATCGCCCACCTGAATTTAAGGTCACACCACGCACATGCCTTAAGGATGCACAAAAGCAATAGATCTCATCTCCACTATTTTGTTATAAGAGCCATCCAGTTTTACATCAGTTGCTTTTCCTCTCTTGCTCAAATGACTCCAGCAAAAATAACCCAAAATACATATATATATATATATATATATATATATATATATATATATAACTTTTGTAACATTCTACTCATAATTATGTAGGCTGATCTTTTATCCCGGGCATGCACATCTGATTCCCCAAGATGGCCTTAAATCCAACCACACGTCTATCACAGGGAAAGCAAATTAAAGGGAGTACCTTTGCAGATAAAGCAGGGGCACCCCTGACTCAGCCCAGAAAGGATAGTGTTCAACCCATTACAAAGGTTGTGTGGGGTGTCATGTAAGGCCAAAAGATGGGTGACCCTCAAGTCTACTTTTCGTTTGCCATCCTGCCCTGTGAGGACTCAGCCAAGGTGGCTTTGACATCATCCCAGGCATATTCTCCCTGGACAGCCATGGGGATTCATGGCCCGGGAACCAGATGTGCGGTGGGTTGTGGGACCTTGACACTGTCATGGAAACATTCTCAAGAGAAGCTCTCGGAGATTTTTTTCAGGGTATTGGAAACTTCCTCTTTGGCCCCATTTCTCCCATGTAGAGACCATATATTCAGCAGAGATAGAGGTCAACCACATTAATCACTTCCCTGCCAGGCTAGCTATAATGATGATGGGGGGGATATTCAGGGTGTCTCAGACTGAGGTCACGTGGCCCTGCCACGCAAAACGGCAGGTTTCTTATGATTATTCTTTGTGAGTCTAATTATTAATGCTGAAAGCCCCTCTGTGTGACATCCTCTAGTCTGATTATAGAAGTGTGTAGACCAGATTTCTCTTTTCAGCGTCACACACGTTGGCTGTGACATCACCGTAATTATTGGCAATCACAATTCCATGTGATCTAGACGGGGATACATTCATTAAGCCAACTCAAGCAGCAGATTAACTTAACTTACTCAAAGTGTCAAACTAAAAATTCTGTGCCTAGAAGAGTGCTGTAGTAGTTTAAAAAAGAGTTAGTTTTAATGAAGAGTCTTTTAAATTATATTTTAAAATTGATTTTGAAAGCTTATGGTATGTAAAGGCAATCTGTTTGCTTAAAAACAGTATTCATGGCAGATTCTAACTGATATATATATTTATATAATGTATATAATAGATAACACGTTCATACTGTACAGCACAGGGAACTATATTTGGTATCTTGTAGAACTTATGATGAAAAGGAATATGAAAATGAATATATGTGTATTCATGTATGACTGAAGCATTGTGCGGTGCACCAGAAGTGGACAGTCCTCTTGGCGTCCTTTCCCATCACGTAACTCGCACACTGCTCATATTTCCATAGTCTATGCTTATATCCTTTCTTCTTAATCAGTATAAAAAGGTTTTAAGAGCAGGTGTTGGACAGTGATCAGGTTAATGCTACTTTGTGGCAGGAAGTAGCTAAAACCAGAGCTACAGTTGGGCTAGCCATAGAATAACGCAAAGGTGTTTGATACAATTCAGTTCACAGAACGTTTTCAGATTTGTTATCCAATTATATAGTGGTTCTTATGAGGTTGGTTGTAGGTCTGTTGTACAGAGAAGAAACTTGAAGAATAAAGATGTGAGGGGCTTAGCCAGAATTATTTTTCTCAAACTTTATCCCCTGGTTTTTCAAAGAGATCGCTTTTTCACCCCACGGCGTTCAATTCCGGATAGAAAGGGGTGCGAGGATGGGGTTGGAAACAGCAATGACTATGAATTTGTTCAAGTCATGTTAATTCGATATTGAATGCTTGCTGTAACGGGGTGGTGGTGGTGGGGACAACCAGAGATGTTGTCAGTGATGAACAGGACAAGGATCTTGGCCCCAGCGGAAGACACGTCCTAGAGATGTTCTTCCCCCCTCTGTAAGATGGAAGGGGCCATAAAACATGCTTTAGTTTAATAAAAAAATAAAAGAAAAAAATAGTCTGAAAAAAAAAAGTTTAAAGGAAATCGTGGTTAGGATTACAGGGAAGGACTTCACAGAAGCAGAATGAATAAATATGAGACATGTGTATGTGTATTTGTGTGTGTGTCTATTTTAATCTATTACTAGATGAATAACCTCAGGACGTATAATTAACTTCAGTCTCCTTCATCATAAAATGGAGCCAGTAAGCACATCTATCTCAACAGGATTATCCACTGGGGAGGTTTCATGAACTGACACCCAAAGCACCAAGACCCCAGTTTGGTACAGACTAAACATGTAACGTGGGGTCCCTGTGCAATTATCATTGTCATCTCACTGTACCAGGTGACCCACACAACACATTTTCCTTTCAGTAGGACACAAAGTCCAACATTTCCAAGCATCCATTGCCTTTCTGCTAGGAATAGGAATTACTGTGCTCTGATAAATTAAATTATTATTGAAAAAAATCTATAAATACAGTAACAAACCTTGCGAAATGAGGGAAAACCTTGTTAGCTAAGGAAAGTCTGTGTCTTGCAGTGTCAGGGGGATGCTCTGAACTCATCCATCTCTCCTCCGTGGGTGGCTGTCCCCCAGAGATGCTGTCTGCATTGCACATTCAGCCGTAGAGAGTTAATATCTGCAAATAAGGAGTATGTTTGAGATCTGATCGGAACTGGGGATGGCAGAGCAAAACAGATACAGAGGACGGTGGGATGTGCTTCAAGAATGGACTTTGAAACAGGATTTTGAAACCGAGCCTGTTTCTCTCCTGCTGGAAGATAGCGCTGGAGTTAGCCAACCCTCTGTCATTAAACTGGAAGAACAAGACAGCTAAAAGTGAGTTTATCTGTGTGGGCAGTCATTTTGGACTACTCCATTGATAGCACCATATGTTAGCTACGGTTAGCATCCGGTGGGGAATTGCAAATGTTTACAAAGCTTTGAGGGAGAAGTTCTTTGTGTTGCAAGAGCCTGGCATCTGGAGAAACTTGCCCAGAAAAGATGACATAAAGGTACTTTTTTTTTAATCAGATAATTTTCTGTACTGTTGCTCCGTATTTAAAAGACTGTAAAACAGTAAAGTCTGACCGTGATTTCTTTGCCCAAATAGAATGTGAGTGGATCTTTGCATTCCATTCATGGCTAAAGTATAAAGGTAGGTAAACCTCCTTCACTATCTTTTCTCACATCCCCTAAGTGAAGGTCAAGGATTCCCAAGTCCTAGAGAAAACAGAACACAGATTGGAGAAGCCTCAGTCCTTGAATGACCACAAGCAAGGCCACTCACCATCTACGACTGCTTGTTTACACATGTGAAGATATAGCAGAAGAAAAGTTTTCGATTATGTTTAGAGACACAGATTTCCAGGTTTATTTGAACAGCAGCCAATAAATCATGTATTTCTTGTTGCCTTTGAGTCTAACTTGAGTTTTGTCCAAGTAGCCAAAGACATTTCCATCCAAACTCATACCCTTTCCAGTCCTAGGGGTCCTACGGGATGAGGGGACAGTTGTTTGTTGCTGTTTTTTGTTTATTTCTCTTGGAAATATTTGTGTGTGACTCACAATAGGGACCCTCAGCTCTTGTAAATTTAGAGGTTGTGTTAAAGTTGGGAACCTGACCCAGTGGAAATTGGAGATTAGAACCTTCTCTGCTAAATAATGTAGACGTCAATGTTATAAGCAAAGGTTTAAATGCAATCAGATTGAAAAAATAGAAATACTTCTCCACAATCAACTCATGTTTTGAGTCTGTCAAAGATTTGACTTTAAAGATGGAGGAAGTTTAGAAATAATAAAGAGAAGTTTTGCAGAATGCAACACTTTATCCACAGGAAGAACCATTCATACAAGGGCCAATATAGAAGCTCTTGCTGTCAAAATTCGACTTAGAAGCCCCTCTACTCAGGGGGGAGACCATGTATTGATAAGAGCAGAGAGATAGAGACATTGGAAAAAGAAATACCAGAAATGAGTAACCGGGTATGAATTAAGATAGTAAGAACAGAAATAGGTCAAGATATAGAAATCAAATCCAAGAATGAAAAGATGAAAATCCTCTTTCATGATTTTTTGGAAATTGCCCACATGAGCCCAACCCCACAAAATCATAGGACAGAGATGATACAGTAAGATTCACATTTGAGACACAGGAACAGGAAGAAGGAAGTAGTTCTATTAGGAGATAGTGAGACCTCTAAATTAGGAGACCCGTCACAGAGCAGGGTCCTTTCTGCCAGCTGTGAAATAATTTGCAGCAGAGACAGAGGGACAAAATAAAAAAAGCAACTAAACAAACAAACAAAAAAGCTGCTGTATGTCTCAAAAGAGGAAAAGGAAGGACTCTCGCAGGGAGCCATCCGCCAAGAAGGCCAGTAGAGACAGCTCCGGTGTGGGTGGGACCACGTGGATTTTTATGGGAGGCTTCTGCCCCCATGTCCTCCTTCTGGGTGTGACGGAGCCAATCAGCCCTCGTATGGGTCTTCCAGTCGCTGTCATGACAATCACCAACTATCATGGCCCTGAGGGACGCTAATGCATGACAATGAGCGTACAATGAGGCTCAAGGTCCATTGGAAGTCAAGCCTTCCACCATCTTGGACTCGGTTGGTTTTAACCAGTTCTTGTTTCTTCTCATTGCAGCTACTTAACAAGAGGCAGGGGTCGGGAGGTGCCCACAGGGTTCTGCTCGCACCCTTCAGCGTTTAACCAGCCCCATGAGGGAATACCACGTGGGATGGTCAGTTGAAGATTCTACAACATTTTCATTTATCATATGGATTTGGCGATTTTAAGCTCACTTTTGCGTTTTCAGAATTCAAGTTTAAAGACGTGCTTCAAGTATTCATAGACTTTTCAAGAGATGCCCTGTGGAAATTCCAGTAACTGATACCCAGGGCTGGAGGGTGAACTATGATCCTTAACAAATATTTGGATCTTAGAACAGATACCGCAGATGTCATTTTGTTGTTAATCCTGTTGAAAACGTGTGTTTGATTTTTTTTGGTGGGTGTGGAGAGTTACACACACACACACACACACATACACACACAGACTCCTGGATGTGAAACCTACCTGTTTAAACTAAAATGTAATTTTTTTCAAAAGAAAAATTTAGACTTTTCTGTTTCTTAACTGTTTTGCGGCATCAATATTTTCTGTTTAGAGAGAATTAAGTGGAAAAACTTACACTGTGGGATTATAGTAAATTATCCAGAAAGATAAACAGCGAGGGGCATAAAATAATAGTGTGTTCACTGAAGACAAGACTTGAAGAACGCTGTGCGAAAGAGAACCATTGCCCCTTGATGGCTAAAATTTTAAGCCACAGAGTGGAGGTAAAAAATAAATCAGATCTGTACATTTCGGTTATTATTATTATTATTATAGTAAATCTGGCTTAAGCTCCCCATCTATCAAAAACAAAAGAAATAAAAATACAGTTGTATCTATTTTCAACGCCTCATAAAAGAAGATAGCATTAATTTCTTTTTCTGAAACAGATCACTGAAACTAATTAGCTGAACAAAGGTACCATCTGGTCACTGAAGAAGTTGGACAAAGGTAAAAGTGGTTTTACAAAGGAGAACGTCTCTACATGGTGATGGTTTATATCCATCTTCAAAAGGAGCTTCAGGGAGAGAGGGGGTTTATAGCCCAAGGGGTAAAACTCTTGCTTAGCATGCATGAGGTCCTGGGTTCAATCCCCAGTACCTCCTCTAAAACACAAACAAAAAACAAGATCTACGTGTCCCCAGTGTTATCACTCATGGCAGCGATGCTTGCAAGAAGCTAATCGAATGAGATTTTAACACCTAACCTGAGGCAAGCACAAGTTCAAAACTGTTGGCATCCATTGATTTTCAACTTGCAGTGAAAAGTGTCATCGATCATTAATACCATTCGCTTTTCCTTTGTGTGTGTGTGTGTTGGAACGGAGGGGAGATAAATCTGCATATTGATTTAATAATTTAATATTTATAACCCTTCCTACCACCACCACCATTACCATCAAGTACCCTGGCAAAATGGCTGCTGTCCTAATGGGGAATTAGGCAAAATCAGTCAATTACAGTTATAAAATAATGGGAAATTAACGTGAAAATTGCCAAACACAATCCCTAACGTGGTTACAAAGTGAGTCAGGGAGTTAACAGCAAAATCAGGAAATAAGTTAAAGAGGAACCTAAGCGTTTTCAGCAGGGCTGAGATCCCCCCTGAACACCCCTCTTACAACCCTGCACCTCCAGTCAGCTCCCAATGAAGAATCAATGAATAATAATTTGGTCCAAAGAAATTACCTTTGAGGAAATTTGAATATATTCATTGATCTTAGGCATACATAAAATAAAGAACAGAATTAAATGTCTAATATAACTTTTGTACACCAGGAGCTAATACAACATTGTAAATCCACTGTGCTTCGATAAAAGTTAATTAGCTAATTAATTTTAAAGTGTTTACTGCAGCCTTTATGTAAACTCACTTAAATTCTTCAAAGTGCTCTAAGAAGATACAGTGTTTAAAAGAGAATCCTCCTTACGCAAAATAAATCTATCATTGCTACAATATAAGCATTTTAAATGCTCTATAGAAATACATATTAATAAACATAATTGCTAGAAATATTCTTAAAAAAATCCCAAACTATGTGTAAAGTGCATGGAACATAAAAGTACATGGCAAAACAGTCAGAATTGTATTTTAGGCTAATTAGCCGTTTGGGAAAATTAATTGTCACTTATTGTTTGAATCTGGTTTTTTGAAACAAAGCCACTTTCATTGGCATCTGGGGCAGGGAGGGTAGGACCTGCTGAGAACAGACCTTGTCCTGGCCAAGGTGACAGGTCTGCTTCGAGGGCTCAGGCTGCGGCTGGGCAAGGGGCTGGAAATCCAAGGTCAGAGCTGTTGCCTTGAAGGGCAGGTGAGCAGACACAGATGCCCACGACGTCTGGGAAAGGGTGGAGGGTGTGCAGAGTTGAGGCTGGAGCAGGTGCACGTCTGCACATCCTCATGTGTGATCAGGTACAGATATGAGCATTCAAAGACTGATCTCGGGGGCGGGTCAGGATAGATGCCTCAAATCTTGAAGTCCCCAGGGGCAGAGGGAGCATCCGGAGATGCAGAACATCACGGTGGGGGCTGAATGCCCAGACTAAGCCCTGCCTCTGCCACTCGTGGATTTGCTGTGCAACCTGGGGCAAGTTACTTGCCCTATCTGGGCCCTGGAAAGACTCATTAGATGATCTTGACTGTCGTTAGAACCCCCGATATTCCTTGATTTCTTCAATGTGGGTCATTAGAACACTTAGGTGATGTCCAGCCCACCGTCCCCATTACTGTCACCTGTTGTGACCTGTAATTATCCCGTGGGGACCTCGTACAGATGCTAGGGACCTCTTGCCAAGAGATTTTCATTTACACACTTCCAGCAAAGCTGTGGTTTTATTTTAGCCACTGTTACAATGAAGCAAAGAGATTTTCTGCTTTGAAGAATCAGCAACACAAAACAAATCTCCCATTTCATTTGCATATCCATGAGGTCCCCTGCAAAGGGGACCTCCTTATTGTTACCAAAACCTCAGGTCCTTTCCCAACCTCTCTTCTCAACCCATTTTTATTAAAAAAAAGGGGCAATTTTTCCAAAACTTCTAAGACCTATAGTTTATAAAATGAAATAAAAATTAATAAGTTAAAAAAATGTATCTAGAAGTCTTATTTTTAATGATAATATTCAACAGAAAAAAAAGTTTACTAAGTTGCTGTAAAAGTTTCTAACTTTTGCTGTACTTTTTCTGGAAGAGATTGGAAAGAAAAACTTTGAGGACCAATGCCTGCCAGCCGGTCACGTTTTAAGTAGCAAATGGCTTTCAATTTAAGAACCATTTTTAGGTATTTTATTACTCAAATATATATATCGTCTTGGTCAGGATTTTGAGGAAAAAACAGATCATTCTTCTTTTAAAAGCAAAATGAGGGAGAAAATACACAAAAGTAATGCTTAAATGTCACATGATTCAAAATTAAAATAAAATTTTGCTGAAAAGCAAAATGATTCCAGATTGAACTTAATGAGTCTACATTGTTAACAAAGTTGAGATTTGCAGTTGTTGGATACGAATTTTTAGGGAGTTAGTAAAAACATTATTTTTGAAACTTGTGTAGTGTTTAATATATCTTTAAGGAAGACCAAGGTTTTTTTAAAGAGCAACTTTAGATAAACCCAAAGTACCTGAGACTCTGACAGTGCCTGACAGAGGCAAAAAGTATTATTTTGCATAAAAAAAATGACAAATATCATTTATCTAATAATTTTCTTGCCTGAAGCCTAATACAGTGTCAGCTTTAACTGATACCATTTGCTAGAGGATCTGCCGGGATCTGAGTCTTCCTGGCAAAAGAGCAAAGCGAGCTGTGTAAGAGTTTATTTTTGCATTTAAATATTAACGACTTTGTGTCAACAAGGTGCTTTTGGCCATTTTCATTTTTTCCTGAAAAAAAACAGGAGACAAAAAACGAGGTAACAGAAGTTCATGCTTCTTGAAGACATTATAGGTTGCTGATAATTTTATGCCTTACAGGAGACCTGTGTTCCCCTGAGGGGATCCATTCGGTGTATTTAAAATATGCTAATGCTGCAGATGGCTATGGTTGGCAATGACCCTATTTGAGATTAAACACTTCCGTTGGAAGGCAGCTCTGCAGGATGCTTTGACGGAAGCTCTGCAGAACCCCAGGCCAATAACGAATTTCACAGAGCTTGTCTGCTGAGTCTCAGAGGACAGTTTCTTGCTTTCTCTGTATTTGGAGCCCCACCGAGCGGCAGGGTCCATGGCAATGACCGAGACTGAACAAGATGCATTTAAAATTCCTATGAATTTCAGGGGCACAATTGGATCATGATGTGGAGTAAGGTAATCTCCACAATTTGAGAACAGGATAATCTGCATCTGGACTCCCAGCCTCGAGCTCCTGGTGAGCTGTGGGATGAGGGTGGTTGCGAATGTTTAATCTTACCGAAAAATTTAAAACTGGTTTTTCAGCTTCTCAGAATTGACAACATTTGATACCACGTTTTAACATGATTCTTGGAGCTCTCTCCTTAAACTCCCCAGTTCCAATAATATTTTGATGTAGCTGTTTTGCCAAGGAAGGCACTAGAATTTGCATAACCTCGTTCTTTCCCCATCCCCCGGAAATTCTGGAAAGCCACTCCTTGTGATGTGACTGTTAATTAGAAGGAATGTATTATTACTCAAATATCTGGTGTGTGTATGGAAATTGTTTAATTTTTGTCGGATACTTGCTTTAACATTTCATAATTTTTCTAGTGTTGTTGAGGTATAATTGACAAATGTGTTTAAGGTATGCGATCTGATATTTTGATATTTTGATATGTTTTGAATGCACTGGGAAACGTTTATCACAATCAAGCTAATTAACATACCAGTCATTTCACATAGTTATCTTTTGTGTATGTGTTGTTACACTTTCAGCAAATTTCAAGTATACAATATAGAGCTATTAACTGTCCTCACCATGTTGTATATACATTGGATCTCCAGAATTTATTTATTCTGCATGATTAAGATCTTGCCTCCTTTGATCAATATCTCCTCATTTCCCCCACCTCCCAGTCCCTGGTACCCACCATTTTACTGTCTGATTTTATGACTTAAACTTTTTTGATTCTGAATAAAAGCAGGATCATGCAATTTTTTTTTTTCTGTGTTTGGCTTATTTCACTCAGCATAATGCCCTCCACGGTCATCCATATTGTCGTAAATGGTAAAATTTTCTTCTTTTATAAGACCTAATAACATTCCATTCCTATGTATATGTATAGTAATATTATGTCTTTTATATCTATATGAGATATATATATATATCCCATTTTTTAAACAGTTATTCATTAACTGACACTCAAGTTTTTCCATATAGGGATACTGTGAAAAAAAATGCCACAATGAGACATATTTTATATATCCTATAATTTACCCACTGCAAGTGTTCAACTCTATGACTTTTAGAAGATTTATCGTGTTGTGAAGCATTGCAATTAAGCAGTACTAGAAAAATTTTTTCAAACAATAAGATCCCTTCAACCCATTTGCAGTTAATCCCAATTTTCATGTTCTGCCTTCCAGAATCAATAATTTACTTTCTATCTCTGTAGATTTGCCTTTTCTTGACACTTCATCTAAATGAAATCACATAATAAATGATCCCTTATGTCTTTTTTTTTCAGTTAGCATAATATTTTTGAGAGCCATGCATGTGGTAGCTTGTATCAGTAGTTCATCATTTTTCATGGCTATATAGTGTTCCGTTGTGTTGATATATCACATTTTATGTATCCAATCATCATTTGATTAATATTTGGGAGGTTTCCAATTTTTCAGTGTTGCAATCTATTCTTCTAAAACATTTTTGTGCAAGTTTTGTGTGGCTATGTCATAAGTTTTGTAACTGGAGGGTTAGCCCTTAAGCTTTGTTCTTCTAAAACATCTATTGATTAGACAAGATTCTCAACACCATGTCATTAAGGAACTGCAAATGTAAAGAACAATAAGGTATCACAATGCACCTACTGAAAAGGTGAAAATCCAAAACAGTGACAAAATCAAATGCTGGTGAGGATGTGGGGCACAGGAATGATCATTCATTGTTGGTGGGAATGCAAAAAGCTACAGACACTCTGAAGGAAAGTGTGACCATTACTTACAAAACTTCACACACTCTTGCCATACAATCCAGTCATCATGTCCCTTAATATTTACTCAAAGGAGTTGAAAACCTATGTCCACACAAAAACCTGCACACGGATGTTTACAGTCGCTGTGTTAATAATTGCCAAATCTTGGAAGTAACCAAGAGGAGCTTCAGTAGGTGGATGGATGAGTAAGCTGTGGCACATCCAGACAATGAACTAGCATTCAGTGCTAAAAAGAAATGAAGTTTTAAACCATGGGGGAAAAAACAAAAACAGAAGGAGACCTAAATGCATTTTATGACACGGAAAGAGCTACTCTGAAGAGCCTACATACTGTATGATTCCAACTGTGACATTCTGGAAAAAACAAAACTGTGGAGACAATAAAAAAATCAGTGGTTTTCAAAAGTTAAGGAAGATGAAGATACTTAGGGCAGTGAAAATTATTTCGCATGATACTATAATTGTGCGTACATGTCATTATATACTCGCCATAACCTACAGAATGTACTCAAAAGTGAACCCTAATGTAAACTGTGGACTTTAGGTGATAAAGACATGATATGTCAATGTAGATTTATCGATTGTAACAAATATATCACTGTGATGCAGGACTTATGATGGGGGAGGCCAAGTCTGTTGGCAGGGAGTGGGAGGTATATGGGAACTCTCTGTATTTTTTGCTCAATTATACTGTGAAACTAAAACTAGTGTAAAAAAGCAGCAGTATTTACAATAGCCAAGACATGGAAGCAGCCTAAATGTCCATTGACAGATGCTTGGATAAAGAAGATGTGAGATATAGAATATATACACACACAATGGAATACTACTCAGCCATCAAAAAGAATAAAAGGATGTCATTTGCAGCAACATGGATGGACCTGGAGATCATCATACTAAGAGAATTAAGCCAGAAAGAGAAAGAAAAATACCATATGATAACACTCATATGTGGAATCAAAAAAAAAAAAGTGAGAGAGAGAGACAAATGAACTTATTCACAAGAGAGAAACAGACTCACAGACATAGACAACAAACTTGTGGTTATGGCGGCAGCAGGAATAAGATTGCTGGTTATATACAAAACTGGTAAATAATCTACAGGGCAATGAAACCATAATAGTTGTGTTGGGTTATTTTTTCAATGAGATAAAAACACCATACAGCCAATGTCTGTGCTCTGATAAAAGAGTAAGTAACAATGTCAAATATAGGTGAATTTCCCAGAGACTGGGATGGCCCATGTGACTAGATAAAAAAATCCCCATGAGTGAAATGACATGCGGACTCTCTTTCAACTTTCATAGTTTGGAGAACCTTTAGTAACAGGTGACTAAATGCTTCGATCAAAATTTCCATGTGGTATAATTTGTCTTCGTCCTACAGTACATCCTTCCTGAAATATATCCTGAAATTTATAACCGCTGGGAATGAATTCTTTTTTCTTTGGTTTTTTCTAAAGTAGATTTCACAATGTATAGGATTATGGACTGATTTTTTTTTTTGTAGCAGTTTAAAGGTGTTCTTGGATATACATAGCAACATTGTCCACAATGGACCAAATAATATAGACATAAATTTCTTAAAGTAATCATCATGTCAGAGACTTAGGGAAGCGTTATTTTATTTGAATTTAGATACTTGTGTATCTTTAGAACTTGAAGTTACTGGAAAAAGTGAAGACCTTGGTTTCAGATAAGTCTTCTAATGTTGAAAATTGGAAAATAATTCATGAGAATGTGCCATGTACATTTTACGTTTCTGAAAATTTGAGAATTTGCATTTTAATGATCACCTCATAATATTTTTTACAAGAATTCAGCACTATTCAAACAAATTTCAAAGCAGTCTTATTTCTCAGAATCGTCTACAATTGTGTTGTCATGAGAGTCAGACCAATACCGGTCTGTTTTGCTTCTGAAAAGACCAAATGGACAGTGGCAGGTGTCTCAGTGTCTCCACGTTAAGAGGTTTATCACATCGCACTTGATGCAAATCATAAAATTTAACGTGAGAATTCTTTGTTTCAGGAAATCGAAATTCACCACAAGATATTATATTAAGCAACAGAAATGCTAGAAATATTACCTTAAGCAGTGGTAGAAATAATAATTACATAAAGTTCAATTTGAACAGAAGAATCTTATCAACTCTTATTTGAACTACTGCTGATTATGTAAGTAAATTTAGAAACAGTGAGAATTATAGACTTTAGGATAAAATTAAATATTTGTCTTATATATTTGCCCGTAATATATGAAACCAAATAAATGCACATACTTCAGAGAGAGAGGTTAGTGTCTGTCAGAGAGGTAAGCTAATCTCTAATTATCAGATTCGGAATAATAACGCATAAGGGAAATCAATCTACAATATTTATGTGTTTAAGCTTGACTGTTGATCTTTAAACAAAATATAGTTGGGACCTTTAAGACAGCCTCGTAGATCTGGAAAGGAGCAATTATTGCAGAACGGTGTAGGCGTTCCACCAACTTTAATTTTATAACTGAGGTCATAAAGGGGAAATACATTTGTTTTAATTTTTTTTTAATCTATCATTTACCTTTTATGCTATATTAATTTCAATTCTTGCATCTTAAAAGAAGTGTTTGGTTTGGTGATTTTTGGGGGGAACTCAAACTGCAAATTGTATATCCTTATAATCATATACGTCTGAGTAAAATTCTGAGAGCAAGATTACACTTATAGAAGATCAAGATAACACATTCATTTAGTTAAGTCTTTATTTTCTTTCCAATCTGCTTTTTCTCCAGTGATTCATACCTTCATCAAGTCTGGATAGTGTTACCTCAATGATCTATAGTGAAGACATATAATATTATCCAAGTTAGTAATCTCAAATATATTTCACCTCGAGACACCTGGATTCACACAATTTCATCAGTGGCCGTGATCCACGATAGTAATAATATTCAGTTGTCCAGAATTGTTTTAGAATGGGAAAGATCCATGTCGCTGAAAATAAGAAATGCCCCAAATCCACTTAATTACAGGAAAATACACATAAAATATAATTTTATTGTCTTTTCTTATTATCAACGTCAAATTTGGACGCAACTGTCTATACCAGTGTTAGGAAATAAATTCTGTTTTGCATTTCATTTGTATTGTGTTATTTTCATTATTTCAGAATTAAAAATAAACACACTGCTTTAAAAGTTTATTAAGATCCTGTTTCTCAGCTGAAAACATGTTTGATTCAGCAGTCAAAAATATATATATATATATATATTGACAGATTTCCATCATAGACCCAGTTTGTCCAACGACGTGACAAATCCTTTCGAAAGTTACCAGACGTTTCTGCAAAAAACAAAGATGATTTTAGTTTTTTTAAAGTTTGAAACCCGCAAATGCACACTGGGAAAGTTACAGCTTTATTGTATTTCTCCCCAGTAAAGGGAAGATCGATTTTTACCCCACTAGGATGTAAAAGCAGGTTGCAGGGAATTTAGCATTATCTACCAGCTGTTGGTGCCACTAAGCTACCTTTTTAAGATTATGTTCAGGGCTTTTGATCACAGTTGGCTGGAAGTCAACAAAAGGCAAGCTTCGCATGGCCTGCAGCCCAGCAGGTGAGCCCTGCCCCAGGCAGACACAGGGCGGGGTGGGGGGGGGTCCCAGAAAAGGCACTTAGCCTTCGGCACTGTTACAACACCTCCAGGCAGCTTGCAAGGAAAGGATGGCGGGGGTGGGTCCCTCTTTGCCAGAAGACCATGGCAAGTCCCTCTTGAGCCACAAGGAAATTCTTAATGACTGTCACCAGTGCACAGATCTAGCCCCAGGGGGTGTCACTTGGCAATCTAGAAGCTGACCCAGAGCTAGAGAGATGTGTGTCCAGATGAGGTCCTGCGCTCTCTTGACCTTCTGCAATAAACTCTGTTCCTTGTGGACTTGACATCATGTAGTTACATCAAAAATAGCTACACTGAAGCAAAAAAGGAAAACAGAAGACACATATCTCCTCAGAGAATTTTAAAAATCACTTTAAAAGGTGGGGAGGGGGGAGCTCAGTGGCAGAGCGCATGCCTGGTATGCATGCCCAGGGTCCTGGGTTCAACCCCCAGTCCTGCCACTAAAATGAATAAACCCAATTACCCCCTCCCCCAAAATTTAAAGAAATAAAAATCACTTTAAAATATATAATCCGGTGAATTTATCACCCATCCTGCACACGTCCTCACCTCAAATTTTGGTCATCCATCTAGTGGCATTCAACGGTCATTTCTAGCATTCACGTACAGCTCACCTGGGTTCAGGTCGCAGCTCTGGTGCAAATTGTGACAAATTATGTACCGCGTTTCTTGCCTTCAGCTTCGTAACTTGGAGATAATAATTGTCCCTATTTTGCAAAGCTGTCGGTTAGTCCCTGTACAGCGCTTGACGGATGCCTGGTGCAAACTGAGGTTTCCTAATTATTAATCGAATGACCTGCAAGAGGATGGGAGGGCAGAGATCCAGGGGAATTCGGGTGCACGGGCAGCTAGCTGTCTGTGGCTTGAAGATGCTCTGAGACTCAGAACACGGGAGTCTGACATCTATCCGTGAGCCACCGTCTACCTCTTAGGGACATCGCTGGGCATCGCTCCTGACGGTCCTGTTGAGGGGAGAGCCTGTCTCACACACAATAGAAGCTACTCCTTTCGGTTGCCCCTAGCAACAAGATTGGTTCTACCTCCATCAGATCTCACGTACACGGCTCAAAAGAAACAGTAGGAATAAGTCTGAATGGAAGACAGTGGGGTTCCATCACATCATTAAAAACAAACAAACAAAAAAAGCAAGCCAGGAGCCACAACTGTCACCACCCATGGAAAGCTCAAACGGGACGTACTTGGGAAGGATTTTGCAGGTGGAAGTGGGTGGCGCTGACCTCTGCCAGCGAACTCCACAATGATGCGTTCTTTTTGTTATCCTGGGAAAAAGAGTTCGAGCTTTTTGATGATTTAGCTCCTGCATTGCTGTCTGCACACACCTACCCAGGATGCTGATGTGCGCCTGCCTGCAGCCCACTCGCCACACCTGTTCTGAGCACAGCACACATTGATCCACGTGTGTGTGTGTGTGTGTGTGTGTGTGCGCGTGTGTCTGTGCAGACTTTTTATAGACATTTTTAGTAACATGATGTCCCTGCGAGATGGACTGTTTCCCTTTGCAGAAAGGTAAACTGAGGAACAGGTGATTTACAGACAAGGCGCCAGGAGCCAGAATTCTTAACTGTTGATGCTCAATCCAATAATTTTCGCACAGACATGTGTGCATCTCCATCTCTCTCTGTCTCTTTCTCTCCCCCTGTCCCCACCCCGTCTCTCTAGCTTCACATCAGACCTCCTAAACGACCTAAAATTCTGAGGTGTAGCATTAGAAAGGTATTCCTTGTATCTTCTCGTCAATTTAGGTGACATAACTGGGACTCTGTCTCCCTTTGACCCCCAATAAACCCTCGGGGTTCTTTGCACAAGAATCCCCTGACATCGTGGCTCTCACGCATTTCTCAGCTGAGTTATATATTATTAAACAAAACCATATCCTATCTCCCCACTATTTTTTTTTCCGTATCTCATTCCATCCAAAGGATTCTAATTAAATATGACATGTGAGCTTTGTCAAACATTCTGCGTTTTTTTGTTTTTTTTTTTTGTTTTGTTTTGTTTTTTGTTTATTTGTTTTTTACATTGAATGGATGTTTTTTTGTTGCAGGATAAACTCTGCAGATCTCGACTATACACCATCCATCTCACTGCACGGTCTCTGCACTTCTTGCTGACTGATAGAGCTGTCGCGTCTTGACTTGGATCTGACGTACACCAGAAACTGAACGTATATTTATTGAGCGAAAAGATGTCCAAATGTCTGGACGTCTGAAATGGCCAAGCATCTAACACCCAGGAATCGACTTGCTCCTGTCAGCAGAAGTTGAAACTTCATTTGAGCGTGCGAGCTGCAAAGTAATCATTCTTCTGACCACTCTCAGTCCACAGTTGGTTGTTTTCCTGGGGAAATGAGAAAAATCAAAACGTTGTAGCGAAATTTTCAGAATTAGGGTGTGGATGGTAACATTTGTGTGTCTGTGGTATGTGGGTGGCGGACCACGTGGGCGTGTGTGTGGTAGAAATTTTCTCACTAGGAAATAAAATGTTGGCAACCTTATATTAATCCTCAAATATTTCACTGAAGCTCTCCTGGTTGTAAGTCCCTAAATCTGGAGACCACTGTGCTACAGAAATTTATGATACCGGCTACCCCAGTGGGGTTAAATGGTTTATATTCAGCCACTGTCTCCTTTTCACACCTGTTCCCTGATGCATTTTGATTCTTTCCAATCAGGAGACAATCTACTCTGCTCTAAGTTTGCACCTTACAGAGTCTGAAGGAATGGAGAATTTTTTTTTTTTCCAATGAAGTGGGAAGTGGTTTGCTGAGGAGCATCTGAAAATCCATCACGGGACGAGGGACACAGAGGAAGTCTGTTATCTCCCACGATGCTCATTCGGGGCCTGCGAATCCCATTTTGTGCCAGCCAGAAAGTCTGGGTGAACAAAGGCTCTCTTGAATTTGAAAGGTCCACGTGAAACTGGCACTTTGAGAAGAAATAAAGAAAGATGGATCAGCCCTCTCTCCCTTCAGCTTCTGTAATTATTTTGACAAAGTCAATCTCCCTCAGTTTTACAGAGAGCGATTTTCGACGGGTTTGATAGCTTTAAAAAAGGAACTGATGAAAAACATTTTGATAAATCACTAAGGTGAACATCCGGTGGGTTTGACAGAAGGAGATAAGGTGGCAGTTAGCATGCGACCTATATTCTGTGACATGCTGATGGAAACTCTAGCTAAGCCAAGACACGGAGATGCATTTGGGGTTATAAAAGGGCCAAAGAATGCTGATTGAGCTATTTCCATGTGAGCCTGTGTTTCTTAGCAGGAAGATGATCTAACTACAAACAGTAAAACAAAAAGGCTTTGTCTAAAATTAAACCCCGGTAACTTGTTTTAACTATGGACTCACGGGCCACGTTGTGAATTTGAGTCTGGTCCTGAGCTGCTGAGTTGCTGTCTCTGTGATGCTGGGCAAGTTTAATTCGCATTTTGCCCTGGATTTGTCCTTTTCTGTGACATGGAAACATTGCAATACATTCTGATAAATGACTTGAGAGGATACATTTTAATATAAAGAGAGAGCTAATGGTTCCTATGGGACAATTATTCTTAAAAAAAAAAATCTCCATACAAATTGGTTTCATCTAAGTCTGAAGTTACCAAATTTTTCCTGCTACTTGACCCCACGGCTTGTTTCTTATTTAACGCCCCAGTTTTGGTGGACCACGCCTTCTGCAAGTCCTTGAGAAAGGATCCCTTGCCATACCTGAAAACATACAGTTTTTTTTTCACTTCTAATTTTCTTGATTCTTAATTTGATTAATACTGATTTCTAGTTTGAAAGTGTTTCCCCCCCGTAATTTTGAATAAATCCTTCTTTTGGCTTTAAGTTTCCGTTGAGAAATCTCATGATCGTTTCGTGATTTATCTCATTCTCCAACTTGCATCAGTGTATGAGAGTTGATTTAGAAGAAATCCCAAACACAAGTGCCTTCAAACGCATTTCTCTTTCATGTAAAAGGAGTATGGAGGTAGGCATCCTGGAGAAAATAACTTTGCAGGGGCTGCGATGACAATGTACCACAAACTGGGCAACATAGACATTTATTTTCTCAGGATTCTGGAAGCTAGAAGTTCAAGATCAAAGTCTGAAATTGAACTTGACAGATTCCATCAGATTGTAAGTCTTGAGAACTTGGACCAGTGCCCTCTGGCTTATGGTGGGAGTGGCAGCCTGGCCAACCTTTAAGCCACATTCTGGGTCATTCTTCCTTGACCTTGAGAGATAACCCATGTTTTTACAGGTTTTATTGGCCCACCCATCTGTAAAACCCTGGAGGTCCGACAGCCTGCCTTCATTTTCTGTCTCCTTTAGTCCCAATGGGCAGCATTTCTGCTGCTAAAAATGTCTCGAAAGCCTTGTTGGTCTAATTCACAGGGGGTCAAGCCATCCGACAAGAAGGTCCTCCATGTACCTTCTCTGTATATGATTGTATCCACATCACACACTACAATCACTTTAGGAAAAGGTTGTCCAGTTTTACATCCCTTATGTTTCCTTCCTGTGTTATTTCTAATTTTTTTACAACACAAAGAGGCTGAAAATTCCCCAAGTCTTCAAGTTCTGGTTCTTTTTCGCCTAACGATTTCTTACTCACTCTCCCTCCTCTTGCATTTTACTCTAAGCAGCACGAAGAAACCAGGCTGGAATTCTCCTCAGGTGACTGATAATTCCACTTTGCCATCTACAAGTCTTACTTTCCACGAAAACACCAGAAAACAATGTGGCCAAGTTCTTTGCCCCACGATAACCAGGACCACTGATTCTCCAGGTCTTCATAACACAGTTTTCCTTGCATCTGAGACCTCACAAGAAGCAACTGTAAGGTTCACATTTCTTCCAACGGTCTGGTCACGATGACATGTGAATGTCACTGAGATGGTGGAAGACGTCTGTGCACCCTCCTCCTTTCTGCCTGAGCTCCTACAGAAACTCCTTTAACATCCGTATCTCTACCAACATTCTCTGCAAGACAGCCGAGGCATTTTCTAACTTGCACACCCAAAGTCTTCCAACCTTTACCCGTGACCCACTTCCAAAGCCATATCCACACTTATTTTAGGCATTTGTTATAGCGACACCCCGCAATGTCGCATACCCAAATCTCTGTGTGTTTGCCAAGGCTGCCAAAATCAAGGACCACAGACGACCAGGTGGCTTAAGACATGGAAATTTATTTTCTCCTGGTTCTGAGGCTAGATGTTCATGATCAGGGCGTCACATGGGTTGATTCCTTCCAAGGGGTCTCTCAGGACTTGCAAACGTGCAGGTTTCTGATGCATAGGCTGGGAGAGGCAGTCAGGGAAAAGGGTATTCAAGGAAGCAGCATTCAAGCAAACAGTGAATGAGTCCATAGGATTCCACCACACACACAAAATGCAAAGGTGCAAAGGCTCCCCACCCACCCCCACCACCATGAGGTCTTGTTAAGGAATGAACCTTAAACGCCAAGGTGGAGTCTTCTGATCCCAAAGCATTCCATTTTCGTGACTCTATTCTATTATCTTGGAAACTGGCTGGTTGTAGCCAGCATCTTGGGGAGATTTCAGGAGTGGAATCCAAAATGGAGTTCAGAAATGTTAAAACTTCAGAAATTTTAATTAGCAAGAGGCATGCCTCAGGGTGTACATTTGGAAAATAGTAGAGCAAAATTTTTAAAAGCACTGTGATGTCTTCACTAATTGGAACCGACTGCCTACACCTTTGAACTCTTTCCTTCATCATCCTATTAACGGATGAAAAATTCTCCCATGAGACCTGGTTTTCTTACAGTCAATATTTTTTGGTGAGAAAAGCCATCTTCGTCAATGAAAAGATACTCTAAAATATTAACTTATGTTTGATTGGTGTAATTTTTCTTTTATTTGCTGCTAAATGTTTCATGCTGTTTAGAGCCACGGGGCTTCTTTTAGTCTTCATGGTCATTTACACAGTAATAGTAAGAATAATTATTTTAAATATACTTATTATAATAGCGTTATTAATTTTGGCATAAGACACTCATGATTTTCTGTGTGTTTAGATTTTATCAAATTCTTTAAAAACTGGGTGAATCAGAAAGTTCCAAAATCTATACATAAATAAATGTATTTTTTGTCTTTTTAGATTTTATCAAATTCTTTAAAAACTGGGCAAATCCGAAAGTTCCAAAATCTATACATACATAAATAAATGTATTTTTTGTTTTCATGGGAAATATTGCATTGTAACTAGATTTATTCCTATGAAATTATGACACTTGAATATGTGTTTGGAGTTAACCATGTTAATGTACTATACACAAAAACTGTTCCTTATTTATCGCGAAAAGATGAATTTAAATTCTCTATAAAATTTGATGTTTATTTTCAGCTTATGATATACAAGAGACGTGTTTACAAATGCCTGAACAGTAAATTATATAAAATTTTCAATATTTTTTAAAAATAAAGGCTCATTAATGGGGTCATTTAAAAAAAATGTTACCCTTATGAGAACAGTGATTCTATTGTCCCTTTATTAAAATTGGATTTCGTAGAGTCTAGGATTTAATTTGAAAATGACCGCGTGATACTAAATTAAAGTTAGTTATTTTCAAATCAACGGCAAAACTGTAAGCTCTAAACAGCCTTCCACACCAATTTCAGAGTTCTTTCGCTGTATTTATTCCCTTTAGAACTGCACATGCTTTGATTCACTTGTCTTGATAGTGTAAGGAGGTGAAATCTGATAAAGTGTCATTTTGATTCAGGCGTTTCTGTGATTCAGCAGAAACGGAAACCTGCGATGTTTAGATGAGTGCGTAAAAACAAACAAAGCGAGAAAACTAGAAGAATATGAAGAACTATTTCTAAATGAAGCCGAGGAAGGAATTTTAGAACTCGACGGCAAAATTCAGTTTCAAAAATTAGCACATGTCACAGTCAGACTCCTAACACATCCAACACAGGAACTTCCTACCTCACCGACCTGCGCTAACCCCAAGACTGGATGCATCGTCTGCAAATGTGCACATCTCTTGATCTCAAAGACACATTACACAGAAACAAGTCGTCTCAAGGGGTTTAAAAATATGAGTTGCTAAACTTTCGATTTTCGTTCTTGCTTTAAGCTTCGTTCAGTCGCAATTGGTTCTGGAATGTTCCCCACAAAGGAAACTAAATTTGAACATAACCCGCTATGCGCAGGTAGCCAAGACTGGTGTGTTTACATCTGTGTGAATAATGCTCTCCAATAACAATAAGGAAAACACGAAAAACGTTGGTCTTCCTGTGATTTGCTTACACACGCTAAAGAGGCAAGAGGGTCTAATCCATAGCTTGAAGGCTTTGCATATAAGCAGGGTCTACAATTTTTTCGCGCTGTTGGCACAAAATTACTCACACGATAAAATTATATGGTCCCAATCACACTATGATGAGCAGCAAATATTGCATCTAGAAACAAAAATTCAGCGGCTTGCTGCCTCAGACGTGACATCACATGCATTTTTAGTACCTTCATTCATGATTAGTCTGTTTGAATTGCCATTAAGTGTCTCAATCACAATTATCTTTTGCGGTTCTCATGGCGCAGATCTCTCCTCGCAGTTGCAGGGGCACTTCTGGCGCATTCTCTCTGGTTCCAGCGTGAAGCACTGAAGCATAAGCCACTTTGGCTGCTTTCCCACAAAGTCATGAATGTTTCTCCGTATCAGCCCACATAGATCATTTCCTTGTTTGCTCGTTTGGTTTTATTTCTTTATTCTTTCTTCCCTTTCCCCTTCCTTCCTTCCTCCCTCCCTCCCTTCCTCCCTCCCTCCCTTCCTTCCCTCCCTCCCTTCCCTCCCTTCCTCCCCGCCCTCCCTCCCTCCCTCCTTTCTCTCTCTTTCTGTCTCTGTGTCTGTCTGTCTGTCTCTCTCTCTCTTATTTCCCTGTTACACACTCTCACGGGCTCTTTTTCCACCCCGTATGAGAACTACAAGAAGATGGAATTCTTCTTCAACGTTGACCTATAGCTTGTTTCATCTGTTGGAAACGTGCACTGTTGAATCGTTTCTGTTCATCAGAATCGCTCTCAGGTCACAAGTTTTAAGGCTCTGAACGAAAAGGCACTTTTAGCCGTTGCAGCTCATCTTGTGTGAATGGTTGAACTTGACATCGCTAATCGGATGGCTCCTTGATCAACAGTTGATCGCCCTCCAGAACATGAAAGAGGGCAGACAACGCCAGCTGTTGGGAAGCGTGGCGGGCTGATGTCGCGGGCGGTAAAAGAATTTAGCAGAAACAAAGAAGGTTTCAGAGACAAAGGAGGTGACAGCAGGCCCCACAGATGAGAGGTGGCTGTGTGAGCCCCAGTTGTCAGTTGCTGAGCAGAGGGGGCTGAGCGATCAGCTTGTGCACAAGTTCTTGATTGGTTGTGGGTGAGGCAAGAGAGCTGGGGACCAGGAAGAGACAGTGGGATTTATGATTCCAATAAAATGAAGACAAGGGCTGATGCAAGTCAGCCTGAGCTAGTGTGAGATTAGCCATTTCCCAGGGCTGTAAATTCTGCTAAGACAAATGCACGTCAGGAAAGGATGCATTTTGGTTTTTTTTTAAAGACGTGGGTGATCCCGGGAATGGGGGTCTCAGGGCCTTGGCAGACACCAGTTGGCACTGCACCAATGAATGTCACTCTTCCAGAAAATGCGACGTCTATCCGCATAAGAGAAGGAGTGGTGGCAACGTGGTTCACAGCCATAATGTTAGGACTTCACACAGTCTGTGAGCCAAGAACAACTCACACAGCTCACTGAGTCTTTTCCGAGAACCATCCTGAGGGTTACCTGGGTACACTGTGGTCCCCTGGGCTCATCACTTAAGGAGGCAACGCAGGTCTCATCCCAGCATTTGAGTTTATTTGAAGGTTTCAATGTGGGAAATTTTTTCTCTGAAACAAGACTCACAAGGCTTTCCCTGAGCTAATGTCTGCTGTTCTACAATCTTAGCCATCAAAACGGCAGTACTGATAACTGTTAAGTGCTCTTTTCTGTTTAAACCTTGCAAGAATTGTGCGAAGCATCTGCTTTCTTCTTCGTTTGTGAAGAAGTCTGTATCATGCCCATTTTATACACAGGAGACCTGAGATACAGAGAGATGAGGGGATTACTCGCTGGTCTCCCGGGGGTGGAGCAGTTTGAGTCTGGAGTTTTAAATAGTGGCTGCATCTCATAATGAGCATACAATGAAATTAAATAGATATGAAATTTGGAGGCCAACCAGCATAGCACAAAACAAATAAATCGGCGTATATCAGAAAAATACGAAGAATTAGAGGAAATTTTACACTGAGGTGTTAATGCACTGTTCTAAATGTTTGAAAAATTTACAGTGCAAATCAACAGGGATGCAACGTTGACTACATGGCATTCACATGTGCAGACTTGAACCACAGTGCACCAAAGAACCTCCCTTTACTTCTGGAAGAGCTGAGGTTGTCTCTTCACATTGACAACCACTCTTGTCAAGTTCTTTCACCATGGCGTCTTTTCTGAGGCCCATATTGTTGGATCCACTTGGTGGAGGCATTTTGTAATGGCAGGGAAAATCGTTTCTTTTACCAAAAACACTCCAAGCCTGCAGAGTCCGAGATACGAAATGATAACAGCACATCCCTTGACCCTCAGTGAATGGTTTATGCAACACAGTGTTTCCAGAGAAATGGGAGATCCCCACCCTCAATGCCCAGCATGCTTTTGTCACCTGCAGCCACCAAGCGATAAAATGGCAGGTCCCTGAGTCCTGGGTCAGCTGTCTACCATCACTCTGGCTCTCTTTGGATGAGAAGTGTTGCCTGGAACCGGACCAGGAACCAACATGATCACATCTTTATTTCTGTGTTATTCTTAGAATTCTGTCACTCTTGGGTTTTGTTTCATTTTTCTCAGTTTCTGCTCACTTCTTGAAATAGGTATCCCCCCAAAGAAAAGTCAACCAGAAAACACATTTAAACGAACATTTTGATTGAAGATCATTTGAAATGTTTTGTTGTAGAAACATAAACTGTAGCATTGCACACACACACACACACACACACACACACACACACACACACACACACACACACACACGGTCCATAAACCCAGAGACAAAGACAAAAATTAATCTGTTACAGAGCAATTATTGATCAGTTTTACTCCATAATCATGGAAGGAAAAATAAATTTCATTGTCAAAATCGATCATTGTTTCATTAAAAAAAATTTGTTGACTCCATCTTATGAGTTCAATATTTTAAACAAAAGAGCCCTGTGAGTGATTTGTTCATTAAATAAACAGCATTTTCAAGCATCACTAAAAAACAAATTTTTTTTAATTTCCAGGGGGAGGGTAATAGCTCAGTGGTAGAGCACATGCTTAGCATGCACGAGGTCCTGGGTTCTAGCCTCTGCACCTCCGTGAAAAAAATTTTTTGTTCCTTGTGCATAATTTCATTAATACTTTTTGTTGGACTGAATCATTGATGGTTCTCTAGTCACTGGAAATAAGGACAGGTAATGAAGAATTGTTTCTAGGTCCCTCCAGTTTATTGCAACATTGTTCCACTCTTTGGCTGAGCTGAGTCCCCTGTAATAATTTGTTTCTGAAACATCTGTGCATCAAAGGGACACACCCTTGACCTTGGAAGCACCTGGTAAGCGTCTGGCCTTGCACAGAAATATAAACTTATTCTGCATCCTTCGAACATTTGGTAACCACAGTATCTAATTCAGCTAGATTTGCAACATCAGAATAAAAATAGTTGACAAGACAATAACAACTAATTAACTGACATCAGGGCAAGAGAAAGGGTAAAACACGGTCACGGCATGGATGATTTCAGAGGAAATTTATAAACTTCAAAATGTGAATATTTGATGGATGATGACATAATCTCAACTTACGTTTTTCTTTCGCATCCACTGATGTAGAGGTTAAGGAGGCTGAAAAACCCTGCTAAATGGTTTTCTCAAATCATTTGCACCTAGGGGTACCCATAAGGTTCACATCCAGCCAAGAAGAGGTAGTGGGCATCACCGGGGATTCCTGGCAAGGTTTTTTGTCACAATGAGAGGATGATGAGTAACGAGGAAGCCCGCTTCACTCTCACTGCTCCCTTCCTATTGTAGAAACATCGTTTTAGAAAATTGGTTTCTGGGACTGTGAACGTTTCCTTGATTTGCAGAAGCAGTAAGTCTGGGGCAAGCGCACTGCACTGAGGGGGCAGAGTTGAAGGACAGAAGTTGCCTGAGTCTGGACACATCCTTGAGTTTAAAATGAAGGAAGGGTTACTTTGAAGTGTCAACAACACAACACACAGTGGCAGCGCTTCAAGTAGGGACCTTGTCCTCTTGGACAAGCATTAAAAAAAACTGAATTTCTTTCTCTCTCATTAGTCTGCAACCCTCAGCCTAATTGTCGGACTAAGAGAGATCTGACATCATTGCCTTGTCCCTGGGAGAGAAGAGAGTGGGACCAGGTGGTGAATGTGTTTGAGTTTAATTTTATTTGGGTTTTAAGGGCACCCTTTATTTAAGCATTTCAAAGAGCATTTAAAGAAGTGGTGGAGATTGTGTTTTCAATTTTCAAAAGGTGGGGTGGATTAAATACAGTTGAGAAAATACTACTGAAATTTCATTTTATGATGATTTCACTGTCAAACAACTGTTAGCTATGCAAAGAAACATCAGGGCAATGCTACAGTGAGGTGTCTGAATATAGATTTTAATGGGAGCAACTTTGACATTTAGAAAAAAATTTACCAAAAATTTAAGACTCAAATATTGCCTCAAAACCTACTGATAAGTAATTATTTTTAGGTCCCTGTATTCTGTTCTTTCCTTGTTTTCTATATTTTATGCTGGTTTTATTAGCTAACCTTAAATAGATGAAGAAAGGGATTTAACTGTACAACCATATGAATAATTGTACCTAATTTCCATGAGAAAGGTAGACAACCAAGAGAAATTTTAATTTAAAAGCTAATTTTAGATTTTGTTTGAGCTCCAGATTGATACCATGTTATATTTAGAGTGAAATGATTAATCTTTCTTTCACTTGGACTGAGAGGCAGAATTATTAACAGAGACTTGACGGTCCTAAAAAAGTGTGAAACATGAAATACATTTGGCTAAAATATTTGTCCATCAGAGTGAATTTTGTCCATTAGAGTGAATCAGGGTAGAAGAGATTGCTTAATATTTTTTTTTGATGTTTAGAAAATTTTTATTTTTTTAAATTGATGTGTTGTTGATTTATGATGTTGTGTCAGTTTCAGGTAGACAGTAAAGTGATTCATTTATACATATATGTAGATTATTTTTCATGTTCTTTTCCATTATAGGTTATTACAAGATATTTAATCTAGTTCCCTGTGCTGTACAGTAGGGCCTTGTTGTTTATCTCTTTTATATACAATAGTGTGTATCTGCAAATCCCAAACTCCTAATCTACCCCTTCCCTTCCTTTTCCATTTGATAACTGTAAGCTTTTTTATGTCTGTGAGTCTATTTCAGTTTTGTAAATAAGTTCATTTGTATCATATTTTTAGATTCCACATATAAGTGATGTCATATAATTTTCATCTTTCTCTGATATACTTCACTTAATATGATAATCTCTAGATCCATTCATGTTGCTATAAATGGCATTATTTCATTTTTTATGGCTGAGTAATATTCCTATATGTATCTCTATGTATGTATACATATATAGCACATCTTCTTTACTCAGTCATCTGTCGATGGACATTTAGGTTGCTTCCATGACTTGCCTATTGTAAACAGTGCTGCTATGAACATTGAAGTGTATGTATCTTTTTGAATTACCTTTTGTCTTTTTTGGATACATGCCTAGGAGTGGAATTGCTGGATCATATGGTAATTCTATTTTAAGGGTTTCAAGGAACGTCCATACTGTCCTCCATGGTGGCTGCTCCAATTTACATTCCCACCAGCAGTGAACAAGGGCTCCCTTTCCTCCACACCCTCCCCAGCATTTGTTATTTGTAGACTTTTGATGATGGCCATTCTCACTGTAATTTTGATTTGCATTTCTCTAGTAATTAGCAATAGTGAACATCTTTTTGTGCCTTTTGGCCACCTGTATGTCTTCTTTGAAGAAATGTCTGTTTAGGTCTGCCATTTATTTTCTGATTGGATTAATTTTTTTGGTATTAAATATTATGAGCTGTTTTTATATTTTGGAAATTAATCCTGTGTTGGTCTCATCATTTGCAAATACTTCCATTCCATAGGTTGTCTTTTTTTGTTTTGTTTGTGGCTTCCTTTGATGTGCAAAAGCTTTTAAATTTGATTAGGTCCCGTTTATTTATTTTTGTTTTTGCTTCCATTACTCGAGGGGATGGATCAAAAAGAAGTATTGCTGTGATTTATGTTCAAAAGTATTCTGATTATGTTTTTCTCTTGAAGTTTTATATTATTCAGCATTACATTTAGGTCTTTAATCCATTTTGAGTTTATTTTTGTGTATGGTGTTGGAGAATGTTCTAATTTCATTTTTTTTTTTTTTACAAGTAGCTGGCCAGTTTTCCCAGCACCACTTACTGAAGAGACGGATTTTTCTCCATTGTATATTTTTGCCTCCTTTTTTATGACCATAAGTGTGTGGGTTTATTTCTGGACTTTCTATCCTGTTCCACTGATCTATGCTGTAGCTTTGTAGTATGGTCTGAAGTCAAGAAGCTTGATTCTTCCAGCTTTGCTCTGCTTTCTAAAGATCGTATGATCCTTGCAGTGTGTTGTGGGAGCCAGTTTGCTACTATTTTGTTAAGGATTTCTGCGTCTATGTTCATCAGTGTTTTTCTGCACAAACACTCAGTTCTCAACCTCAGGTCTGGACTCAGGCAACTGCTCAGTGGCTGGGTCCCCCTGATGCCTTCATCACTCAAGAACCCGGTTCCTTGACAGCTGAACGCCACCCCCTTAGGAAGCCTGCCTGGACTCTTGATAACAGGGTGAATTTTCCTGGGTTTGTCTCTACCGCTATGTTTTAAAACTTTCCTAACAGATATCTCTCTTTCTCTCTATATATATCTCAGTACATTTTATACATGTTCAAATGTATAGTGTGTATTATATGTAAAGCGAACATACGCAATATGCTCCTATTTCACAAAGCATATTTTATAATTTTCAAATGTATAAGTGTTCAAATACAAAGTATGTTTATACATATGTATACATAAAGTATTTCATATATATATACATCTTTATACACCTTTTATATAAAAATATTGAAAACATACTATACATTTGAATATATTTTCTCTGAATTTTCCATTTCTTCCCACTAAACTCATTCTATTTCCAATGTCCAGCTGAAATAGAACCTTTTTTTTTTTTTGGGGTGCAGGTAACACACATCCTCCTCCAAAAGTTGGAATATGTTAACCTGTAAAAATGCAAAACCCAAAGCAGAGTACATCACAAATCAATTAAAGGACAAACAGTAGATTTGTAAAACTATTTGCTGGTGAATCATCTCGTATTTGTAAGAAGAAAAAGTTGCACTCCTTCCAGTGTGAGGAGGTCATTCAGACAACAACAAATCCACTGAAAACTCAAACAGGTCTGCTTAACACCAGAAATGTAATAGAATAAAGAAGTATATGGGATGAGAAGGAAATACCAAGGTTTTTTTAAACAACTTGTATTATACTATAATGCATACAATTTATATTATGATATCATATAACCCATATTCCTGGAATCATAATGCGGTGATATAAAAATGACTCGCAAGTTGCTTTAAGATAATTTGACCAACTTTATTGACTTCTTTATTTCCATGATAAAGGGAGAAGGGAAGAAGAAAAATTCTAAATTTTTTTTTTCTGGCTGATAAAGCCAAGTGACCGAATATATATCTTCTAAAATTATAAATAATGCATTTCAAGATTCCTATTTATAATAACTAATAATCATAGTAGATTTTTAGAAATTAAAGTATGGTTTCCATAAGAGATTACTCTTGAAGCTCAGAAGTCTCTAAAAATGTTTGCCTTGTTTTGTTGTAACAGACAATATTGATGAAGCATTTTTGTAGGTTACTAAATTGACATCATGTCCTTGTTTGTAAGAACAGTCCAGTTTTACTTAAAAACAAAAAACAAAAGCCCTAATTCTTCTCAATTTCTATATTACCAAGAAATTTGCTTTCTTCAGTTACACCAGTGTCTAGTTTTTATCAAATATATATTCATAAAGTAGCTATCATCTGGAGATCATACAGTCTTACAACTATACAAAAGGTTCCCTTATGCGTGGTGAGAAAACGTAGACCTGAGGAAATGTAAAACTTACACTGAAAGGAGAAAAATCACATTTTAACAAAGGAATACAGAGCATAACAAAGGTTCAGAGCTGGGGTCAGGAAAGTGGACCCACTGGTCCATTTTCACGCCAGCCATCATTGTGGGAGGGGCACGGGACTGGGAAATGTAACCGCTCCGTCTCACGCTGCCCTGTGTCACCTCAGTGGTTGGGAGCCATCTCCTGAGACCACAGCTGAGAACTCCATATCCTGAAGCCAGACAGAAACACAGGGAAGTTTCCACCCTCCCCCAGGACAGAAGTAAACAAGTCAGTGAATCTAATTTAAAACCATCAGTGCGAAAAAATTATTTGGCTTCATGCAACTAATACGATTTTTCTTTTCAACCATTGTATAGGCAGCAGATCAACCATGATTTATCTTTATAGAGGAACCAACATGGCACCCACTCACAAAGATTTAAAGGATGACCTTACAGGGCAGTGCATCTCACACCTTCCAGGAACTCCCGCCTTCTCACCTGTCTTGCTCAATGGCCATTAAATTGATTTTCTTTTTCACCAAATTGGTTTCTTTTTGGCTGTCTTAAACAATCCTTACCCAATCAATCAGGGAACCTGAGAACTGACCCACTTTGGCTGTTAAGATGGTAAAGACAATCGCTAGGCAGTGGTGCACGTCCCATGTTCCCATCAGAAATGTACGGCTGGGGAGCTGTTTTTTTGTTTTTTCTTTTTAATCAGAAACCATCTTTATCTTCTTACAACTTACTGTCAAAAGTGGAACTCCCAGAGGCATGCTGATTTAGTTTTATTAACCTGGGGAGTCACCAGGAGAATCTAATTGAACCACTAGTGAGGGTGACAATTATTTCTGGTATATGTACAACAGGAATTATTTTATTTTAAGAACCAGCCCTTTTAAGGAACTCTGACCCCAAAGTGCAGAGATTCAAAACACCCCCACCACGAACACTGTTGGGAAATCTCTCCTTCAGGACCTTGAATTAATGACTCATTTCATTACTGGACTGTGCCCCGTCAGAGTATTTGCATATTTGATTATTTTTTAGTTATTTAGATATACCTAATTATCATAGTGTTCATTTAAAAAAAATAATATTGTGAATAAGTTTAACTTTTGAAAGAAGCAACTACAGAAGTGCTCTAAAAATACAGGTTTCTACTTCAGGATGACACCTGCACCCCAATGTTCACAGCAGCATTATTTACAACAGCCAAGACATGGAAACAGCCTAAATGTCCATCGACAGGTGACTGGATAAAGAAGAGGTGGTATATTTATACAATGGAATACTACTCAGCCATAAAAACCAACAACATAATGCCATTTGCAGCAACACGGATGCTCCTGGAGAATGTCATTCTAAGTGAAGTCAGCCAGAAAGAGAAAGAAAAATACTATATAAGATCGCTCACATGTGGAATCTAAAAAACAAAAACAAACACAAACAAACAAACAAAAACAAAGCATAAATACAGGACAGAAATAGACTCATGGACAGAGAATACAGACTTGTTGTTACCAGGCGGGTGGAGGGTGGGAAGGGATAGACTGGGATTTCAAAATTGTAGAATAGATAAACAAGATTACAATGTATAGCGCAGGGAAATATACACAAAATGTTATGATAACTCACAGAGAAAAAAATGTGACAATGAGTGTGTATATGTCCATGAGTGACTGAAAAATTGTGCTGAACACTGGAATTTGATACAACATTGTAAACCGATTATAAATCAATAATGTTAAAAAAATAAAAAAATAAAAAAATAAAAAATAAATAAAAATACAGGTTTCTTCTTCAGTGGTTATACTAGTTAACTATGTGACCCTAAATCACTTAAAATGTCTCTGAGTTTCAATTTGTTCATCTGTCAAAGTAATCATATCGATAATACCACCATTATGAACAACAAGAACAAAAAAACCAACCCTCTTGTCTAATAAATACAACATGCTAGTCAAATATAAATTGCTTTTCCTCCACACGCTCAGAGATTTTAGGGGCAAAAGTGAGCCTTATTATTTTTGAATATCTACCATGTCACAATGTGGCTTGAAGGCTTTTTGTTTGTTTTAAGTAAAGTTGTTGCAATAAAAAATTCTAATATATCGTCAGTTTTAAGTACTTTGATTTGATGACTGATGATTTGTATGTGGATTTTTTGGTTATTTGTCAGAGCATTTGATAGCTGCAATCTGCCTAATCTTATTGATAATAAATTCCTATATATATATCCCTCACCCACCTCTTCAGCTCTAGCAAAACGAAGATCTATTCTAAAGCATCCTAAAGCAGTGACAGCAACTTGAAGGAGTTTTGCACATCTACAATGAATCAGCATTGCTTAGAAGAGTTCGTTAAAAACAAAGGAAGAAAGAGTTAGCGGAAAATAAAAGGAAATGACAGGTTTCTGCCCCATCTATTCCTGCTGTAAGTTCTTTCCAAAAATAACAGCAAAGGGAAAACCTGATACAGATTTTACTGTGCTAAAAAAAAAAAAAAAGAAAATCAGATTGTTACAGGCATTCAGTTTTAAAAAGCAGATGAATTAAAGTTAGTTTGGAAGCTGGTGTGTAAGCAGTGGAAGTGACTGAGATAAAGGCTATCGCGTGAGTTAGGTCGAATATAATACACTTCCGTCGGTTTTTCAAGTGCACTAGTATGTCCTTGAAATAGTTCCTTTTGTCCTGATGTTCAAAATTAATAAATGGTTGGGATTCAATTGCTGGGGAACTCAAAGCATTTTTGCAGCACTGCTGGACACTAGGTCCCTCTACATAAGGAAATTATCACGTGATTCTCAAGACATCATTGCGATGTCATTGCAGGACATTTGCAGTTACCTTGCACACACTCTCCCTGCCAAACAGCCTTCGGCATATTTTCATCATCTTCTCTATTTTTTTGTCCCAGGTACGGATGGGTTCATTAAAATATTTTCAAATATTCTCTATAGGGTGTAGACCCCAGGTTGTGCTAGATGGAATTAATTCCATCAAAAAACATGAAAACTACTCAAGCCAAATCAAAATCAAACAGAATAAAACATTCAGTAAATAAACTGCAATGAATATAATTGTCTTAAATCCTCATGCATATCTCTGATAATTATAGAATTTGAAAAATTTGTCAAAGGACTTAAATACCATTAAAGATGCTGAAGATACTGCCAAATCATTTATGCCTTGTAAAGGTTTGCACTAAACCACCTCTTACTTCTGAGGATCTGTTTCTTCCAAACACTTTCCATCACGTGTTAACAATTTTTTTCCATTTTTTTCTAATTTAAGAATCAAATTATAATGTTTCTTGGTCTAAGTTTTGTGTATTGGATTTAAGTTTTATTAAATATATTTCTTTAATTGAAATTGTTTATGTCCTTTTTAGATGTGCAATTCTTTATTGAATGATTAATTTTGTGTTAATGTATAAATTATAATTAACTTCTTAGGATATGAACATATTTCAAGTTGTCATTTGCTTTCCATTTCTTTATTTACAAAACAGAAACAGACTTATCGACATAGAAGACAAAGTCGTGGTTACCGGGGAGAGAAGGGGGTTGGAAGGGATAAATTGGGAGTTCGTGATTTGCAGATACTAATATATATAAAATAGATAAACAACAAGTTTATACTGTATCAGACTGGGAACTATATTCAATATCTTGTAGCAACTTACAGTGAAAAAGTATAAGAAAATGATTATATATATGATCCTCTATGAAGAATTGTGCTGTGCACCAGAAATTGACACAATGTTGTAAACTGACTATACATCAATAAAAAATGTATGTATAAAAGAAGGAAAGAAAGAAAGAAAGACAAAGTGGAAGGAAGGAAGGAAGGAAGGAAGGAAGGAAGGAAGGAAGGAAGGAAGACGGACGGGAGAAAGAAAGACAGAGAAACAGAGAGAAAGAAGAAAGACCAGGGAAAAGTTCCAAGTTAAAAGACACTAAAAAGAGCTGACAGCCAAATGCCATACCAGGCCCTAGACTGATCGTTGCACAGCAGGAAAAAGACATTACAAAGGACTAAATGACAAAACTGATTAGATAAGATAATGTTATAGTATCAGTGTTAAATTTACTGGCATCGATAACTGCTCTGTGGCTACAGAAGATCATATCTTGTTCTTAAATGCATCTCAAGTTCGTAGAGACAGAGTCAAGATATATACAAAGTATATATTCTCAGGTGGCGCATACTATATACGTGCGTATACAAATGAGATAAAATATTAACATTGGCTGTATTTGGCAAAGGGCATATGGGTGATTTTTATATTATCTTTTTTTTTTGCAACATTACTTTTAAATTTATTTGCAAATTAAAGTCTTAGGGAACCACACACAAGGTCAAGCTCACACACTGAATAATTTCAATGAATCAAAGGACCTTGGCACTTTTGAGCATTCTGCTAGGCGGGGATGTGTCCCACCCGGTCGCACAGAGCAGGCTCCACTAATAAAGGAAGCTGGGATCTGAAGCATAAATAGGGCTGAGAAGACGGAGGAGGGGAGGACGCGGGCAGAGGGAGCCCCAGGGAGCAGGTGTGGAGACCCTCTGGGGAGGGAGTGTGTGCCAAGCAGCAGAGGGGAAAACCTGGTTGTGGTGGAGCGAGGGGGCCGGGACATCCCCAGGCTTGGGGGAAGGTGCGCCACGTGTGCCTCTGATGAAGACTGGATCTCGAGCATCCTCATGGAAGCTGCTGTCTGGGGACAGGCTGCTGGGGTAGCTGCAAGTATTGCAAAGGATGTGGATTCCAGACAGCCCAGGGCAGCTTCCAGAAATGCTTAGGAGAACCACGGACAGACTTTGTTTGCATTCAAGGAGAAGTCAGACTGGAAGAGGCAAATAAACCGAAGAAAAGGCAGAGCCCAAAGACTCCATGTCTTTTAAAGGTCAGAGTGTCTTAAGTTGGAAGGTCATGTGTCACCAGAATAGAAAGTTTTAACCTCCCTGTGGTTGAAAAGACAAATTTTGCAGCTGTGTCTGGTGAGGGATGTTCACTAAACAGGGTGGCGATCTTTCCGCAATCTATACGGAAAATTGAATCATGATGCTGCACACCTAAAACCAATGTCATGCTCCATGTCAATTATAGCTCAATTAAAAAAAAATCAAAGACTGTGGTTGAGTTTAGAACACGGCAGTGGGGGAAATCAGTGGTTAAGGGATGTGATTTAATTGGAAGGATGAATATGGGCAGCTCCTTTGGGGGGATGGCCGTGACGACATTGGAAGGTGGGAAGGAGGGGAGGCAGCAGGTGGGGATGGAAACACCAAGACGGTGAGCAACGCCTCTTCTCCCGAATGAGACAGACTTTTCTGTTTTTCCCATATGCGTAGCAATGGCTGTGTATTGCTTTTTCTTCCCCCTTTAATCAGAATACACACAGTTGTTTTCCAAAAGATATAAAAAAATGGCACAATACCAAATATCTGCCCCTAAATGAAAGAGAAATGCCAACACCACATGAGGCGGGAGATCAAATATGACCCAGAGTCTGAGGACAGTGTAGGCATGGGATAGAACAGAAAGAAGAAACCATTTGGAAAAGAAAAAAAAAATGTTGGTTTCTATCCATGACAGCTCACTCATTTTGTTCTGCATCCTTGTTCTAATACAAAGACATGAAGAGCTTTCCGGGAGAAGGAAGACTTGAATGTTTGCATGTGATCTTGAAGCTTGAGTTGGGACCAGTGAAGAACTGGGTCCAAATGCTGGAACCTCTGAAGACGGAGTGCTTCCTTCCCACTGTGGGGAACGAAGCCCCTGTCCCCTCACCAGCTGAAGACTGAGGGCAGACGGGGTGCAGACCAGGGAAATACACCCCCTGCAGTCAGTGAGTATAAAGTTTCCTTTATTCTGGACGAGTAAGTTCTAGAAGTCGGCCGTACGAGACAGCCTGGCGTTCCCAATGCGGTATTGCCCACCTCAAAGTGTGTTCAGAGTGGATCTCAGGTTAAGTATTCTTATCACAAATTAAAAAGAAAAAAAATGGACACAAGGATATTTTGGGAGATGTTGGATGCCTGTTTCCTTGTTGGGGGGGATGGTTTCAAGGGTGTTGCTTGTGTCCAAACTCATCAAATTGTACATGTTCAATGTATATCAATTGTACCTCAATAAAGTTGGCATAAAACACAAAATGAAAAGGAACCACATATACTAGTGACTCCTGCAATGGCTCCTTCCAATTCTGAGACTCCGTATTTGCAATTTTACAGGCAGCAAGCCAACCAATGTCAGACAAGATGGCAGATCTATGTTCTGAAATTGTACAGTCCAAGGAAATTCCCACGAGCTCTACAGGGGAACATTGGTGTATTGGCTCCTGATGGCTTTGTGGCGCGAAATCAAAGTAATATCTCATGTGGGCAATCCATTCCTAGTTAGAGGGGCCCACTTCAGGGTGGGGATTCAGTCACACTTATTTTTTATTTTTGTTTCTTAATTTTTTATTGAAGTAGAGTCAGTTACAATGTGTCAATCTCTGGCGCACAGCATCATGTCCCCGTCATGCACATACACACACATATTCATTTTCATATTCTTTTTCATTAAAGGTTATCGCAAAATATTGAATATAGTTCCCTGTGCTGTACAGAAGACTTTTTTTTAAAATCTAATTTTATCTATAATGGTTAATATTTGTCAATCTTGAACTCCCAATTTATCCACCGCATCCTTAGCTACCTGGCTTAGGCTGAGAAAAAATACTCTGTGACTAAGCTCACAGACACAGGACCACAACCCCCATCCCGGCAGGGGTCACCATCATGTTGCGAATTTCTAGCAAGAGATGGTCAAATGCCATCCCACTGCATTTCCGTCTCCTCCCCTGGTCACAGACGTACTGTTGGCCGCACTGCCCTTGAAATAGTGGATCCACACCTGCTTAGAAAACACAGCGAAATGACAGGCGATCAGAAATCCAACAGCCAGGAAGCAGGGTTATAAGTGTTTCTATCTTCAATACACAGACTTGCCTCTCACTCTTCTGAAGTTGGGTTTGAGTGAACTTTCTATGAGGTTTCCATGGGGTAAGTGTAGTCGAGCCTGGAATGGAACTTTTCTTATTACTTTCTGCCTCTGCTTCTCTTGTCTTCCTTTTGATCTGTGCTCCTGGTTTGGGACGAAATGAAGCAAGAAAGCTAAGAGACAAAAGTTCCATTTTTAAAAACTATTCTGAGTTTGCTGGCCCACAGAAATAGTGTTTCTAGCTTCTAAAAAAAATTTTTTTTTAATTGTTCATTTTTGCAGAATGCTGTCTGGCGTGGATAACTGTATTTTTCTTCTCATCTCAAAGGATCGCCTTTCTTCTGTTCTCTCTCAGGTGCTGGAGTGATTCTTTGATGACAAAATCACATGACGTCACTCCTGTCAAAACCCTACCATGGCTCCCTATGTCCTTTGGGTAAAAGGAGAGATATTCGGGATGGTCTCCATGTCTGGCAGAATCTGGCCCCGGTCATCTCTCAAACAATTTACCTACCATCCCGCCCCTTCATCGCACAAGCCGGGCTGACCACGCTAGACTTTGTACCTTCCTGCCTGCCACACTCCACATTTGGGGTCACACTTAATTTCCTTGCGCATTCCCGAACAACCATGTTTGATTACATGATATATGCCAAGTCTTAAATAGGTACTGAAGATTCCCTGGGGGACTGAGCAATTTAAGCCATCTTACTCTGCGAAACAGCCGGGCAGAACATATTCAAACATTTCCAGAACCACGACATGGCCATATTTTCATAGAATGGTTTGCTTAATCTCAGGCAAGATTTCTCTCCCATTTTCTTCCTTTGCATACACAGTGTACCATGGAGTAGGAACCAAAAAAAAAAAAAGGATTTGAAGACAGATGGGTTAAAACAGAAATATAAATATTGAAGTCATTGCGTTGTTAGAGTATTAAATGAGACAATGTACTTTGTCTTTTTTGTTCGGTAAATTATTAAAATGGGTGCAAACCTAAAAAGTCATTATCATTTTTTGAGCCATTATCTTCCTTTGCGCCTGACTCAATTAGTGGTTTGATGATATCAAAGAATCGACAAATCGATAAATACTAAACTCATGACTGAAAGCAAAGTTGCTGTGAACTCCAGAAATAGTCACATGTAACTAATAAGAAAAATCCTCAATCTAACCTTGTTTTTGACCTTTACATGTGTAAAACTTTAGTAACTGTGTTTGTTTTTCTCATACAACTTACTTGGAAATATGTGTGACATTTTAGAAGAATCATTAAAAATGCCTCTCCCAAGTACCCAGTTATATAAACATATTTTACCCAATGAAAAGCAAAGTGTTCCCTTTCTGTTTGTCTTATAAGAAAGGCAACTCATGAGCCTTGTTGTCTTCCACCTATAAAGGATCCAGTCATTTGCTTTTCTCCGCAAACTACTGTATCCCTTCATGTGCCCACTTCCCCCTGTCGAATAAAGTGGTCCCGATGATCCTCTGAACCTTTAAACGTTGATGGATGTAAAGGAAAATTGGATTCAGGCATCGCTAATGCTCCTTGGCATGTCCAACTGCAGATTTCTGGTACGCAGGGTGCCAGGGTTCTGTCTGGAACCTCCCAGTTTCCTCTCTGTGCCTAGAGGACTGGAATGTTCCGTTGTATATTTTAAGAGATCAGCTTTATCTCGAATCTGCAGACACTCATTACCATATGCAGGAGCTTAAGAAATAATCGTATTTGAAAGAAGTGGAGACTTTCGCAACAGAGATTAAAAGGGAGCCTTACATCCAGATTTTGACTCACTGAAGGCTAAATAGTAAACACTTCCACACGCTAGTCACATCAATTTTATACGTATTTATCCCAAATGTTAAACGTAGACTAAAAGATAAATTTTAGGCAAAAGTAAACATACAAAATTGTTTATACCAATGTTTGAGGACTGTGGGTAACTATTTCCTCCCCCAATTCACTTCTGTCTCCCTTCCCATATGATGCAGCTCACCTGCCTGGTGGAGAATTTCTGATCCATGAGTGTGAGATGGAACAAAGCTCTGATACGCTTCGGCAGCCAAATGTAATATCCTGGTAAATGCTAAATTTGAATTACTGAAGGCTAGCATTTTTGTTTCAGTCCGAGATAGACATATAATAATATCTTAATGCTAAGTAAGTATGTATCAATTTTAAATACTTGTAAAATCTGAGCTTTAAAAGAAACTGAGTATTTATTAAGATCTCTGCTTTTATTCCATAGATGAGAAATATGAAGTAACATACTTCATATTTATCCAATAAGGACCTAATGATAAATCATTATTAGAACACAATACCACACTTTGCCAAATTTCCCTTTAATATTTATACTATATTATATTATGTTATATATGTTAACTGTATATATTATATGTGTGCATATATATATATAATTTCCCTATAAGCTAGAAAGATTTCAACATATTAATTAGATTTCTAATTAGATTTCATCTAATTAGAAAAACAGAGACAGAGAGAGCCTATTTCTAGACTTACTGCAAAGCTTATGTAATCAAGAGAGTGAGGTACTATAAAGAGGGGGGGAGATGAATGAAATGGAGTTGAGAATGTATAAATAAATCCTTACACTTATGGCCAATTGATTTTAGACAAGGATGCCAAGACAGTTCAAAGCGGAGAGAGTAAGCTTTTCAACAAAAGATGCTAAGACACATATGCAAAATGAAGAAGTCGGATCCTTCAAATTCACCATATTAAAAAAAAAAAAAAGAAAGAAAATGTGGATGCTCCTGGAGAATGTCATTCTAAGTGAAGTAAGTCAGAAAGAGAAAGAAAAACACCATATGAGATCGCTCAGATGTGGAATCTAAAAAAACAAACAAACAAAACCCCCAAAAAAACCCAAACAAAAAAAACAAACAAAGCATAAATACAAAACAGGAACAGACTCATAGACATAGAATACAAACTTGTGGTTGCCAAGGGGGTGGAGGGTGGGAAGCGACAGACTGGGATTTCAAAGTGTAGAACAGATAAACAAGATTATACTGCACAGCACAGGGAAATACATACAAGATCTTGTGGTGGCTCACGGTGAAAAAATAAATATATGTATGTTCATGTATAACTGAAAAATTGTGCTCTGCACTGGAATTTGACACAACATTGTAAAATGATTAAAAAATAAATAAAAAATGTTAAAAAAAAAACTAACTCAAAATGGATCACAGACCTAACTATAAGAGCTAACACTATATGAACTTATAGAAGAAAACATAGGCATTAAGTCTTCGGGACCTTAGATTAGGCAATGGTTTCTTAGACATGATGTTGAAAGTGCTGGTGAGAAAGAAAAAAATAGATAATTTGTACTTCATAAAAATTTAAAAACTTGTGTGGCAACTGACACCAGAGAGGAATTGAAAAGATAATTCACAACACGGGAGAAAATACTTGAAATTCACATATCTAGTAAAGGATTTGTGCCTAAAATACCCAGAAAAAAAAAAAAAAAACCTCTTACAGTCTTCAACTTAACTATTAAATGACAACCCAGTTAAAAACAGGCAAATGATCTCAATAGACATTTTTCCCAAAAAGATATAAATGACTAATCGAACATGAGAAGATGCTCCAAATCATCAACATTACAGAAATCAGTGTTAAAAATCACAATATGCTCCCACTTCACCGTGACTAAGATAGTTATTTTAAAAAAGGAACAATAAGAAAACTTTCTGAAGATGTGGTGTCATTGCCTTCCATATTGCTGGTGAGAACATAACATGTGCAACGCCTTAGGAAAATAGCATAGCAAAGAAAATTTCAAAATTGAGTGACTGTATGATGTAGCAATTCTCCTACAAATATATCTAGAGATGGGAGCCAGAAACAAACACTTCACGTGAATATTAAATAGCATGGCAGCATTTTTCATAGTAGCCAAAGTGTGGGCGCCAACTCAAGTAGCCATCACCTAAAAGATGAGCCAACAAAATTTTGTGAATCTGTACAATGGAATATTTTTCCAGAATTAAAAGGAATAATTTACTAAGACATCCTACAACATGGATGAAAACAGACAGTCACAAACATTACATAGTCTATGTCTCCATTTAAATAAAATGTAGGCAGAGCCACAGAGAGAGCAGATAAATGGTTGCCAGAGGACAGTGGGAAGAGGAATTGGAGAGTGACTTCTGTGTTACGAAAATATTTTGTGATTAGATATTGGCGATGGTTCCACAACTTTGTAAATATACTCAAACGATATCCTGTACACTTTAAAAGGGAGAATGAACTGTCTGGGAAGTGAATGATATCTCAATAAAAATATAAAGCAACAGAAAAGGAACCAAATCTGGACGCTTTGAGAATTTAGGCTTCTTACCTGACAACCACTCTAAGCGTCTACTAAAGTCAGCACGCACGGAAGGGTAGCTGAGCTCAGATGTGCAGTAACAGATAACCGTGTTGTCTTCAAAGGCTGTCACACAGCTCTGGGACGTTTGTCTAAATCTTGAGCCAAAACCAAATTGTTCTCAGAGGACTGTCAACCGCAAACAGTCATGATCATGTTAGAAATCAAAATATTTGAGGTCGGCGATCTTAAACTTGAATTTGAAAGTATTCATCAAGAATCCTTCGTGGGCACACGGTTCAGTGACTGATTTGACGATATTCCGTCATTTCCATCAGCCAAGCGTTCAAATCTGGAAGCAGTTGAAGAACAAATACATTTTTACTTTGTGGAATTACAGGAAGAGTGGAAGCTTAGTCTTTTGGTGGCAACCTTAGCAGTAGTAATATACACAGACTGCGTTAGCCAAAAATATATATTTCTTTTCCAAGAACTTCAGTGGAAGGCACTGAGAAATTAGCATTGCCTACTGTAAAAGGGAATTGAAAAGATAATTCAGACTTAAGACAATTTAGTAATACTGTTATCATCGTCATGAATTTTAGCTACAACGTCTGATACATTCTCAGACTCCAGAATTTAATTTTTGTGCTATCTGTTGTCAGCCTCAACTTTAAACAAATGCTGATTTTTTTTAATGTTTTGCCACTCCACATTTTGCCAAAATACTTAACGTTTTCCCTACCCTAGATTATAAGTATTTCACGCTCAGCCTTTATCTCCTTCCTGCAGAGATATATTTTCTAAGCAGTAAACTAATTAATTCCCGGACAATGTGAAATATATTTTCATGAAAAGAATGGTATTAAAAGGTGCTAACCTTTCCCTGATTTACAGTTTGTTCATTGTGAATAGAAATTTGCAGGAGACGACCTCTCAGACCCCTCTATGCTAAGGGAAAATTCTCAGGGTTCACGAAGGAGCATCGATATAAATTACACTACAGTGATTTTAATATTGTTGAGTGAATGCACTGGCATCTCTTGCATAGGTTGGTGAATTACAGCTCAGAAATCCAATATCATATTTTACTTCGGCTGTTCGCGTTTAACGTATCCAAAAAAAGCATCACAATGAATATTCACTTTCACTATTTTTTTCCCATTAAAAATAAAAAATTTTCCCATAAAAACTTTCTCTCACATTTGCTTATAGGTTTAAACATAAACTCATTTACACAAAGACATCATTGGGCTTCAAATTGCATGTTGCTTTCCAGTTAGATGATTTCATATTTGACAGTTGCTTCAGCTAAAGTTAGTACCAGTAGCTGACTTTCGAACACTAATATAATATGTTTCTAACCATCTGACTGAAAAATTGTATTAATTAATACACGGCTCAGATTGCCAAAATACATCAACTTCACTGCCTCTAAGATGGAAACCTCTAATATATAATGAAAGTTCTGCAGAGAAATTTATCAGACACAAGTCTTTTCCATCACGCCCATTTCCACAATGACTACAAAATCGACTTGACTTTCAGTATTTTTCGCGTGATGAATGGCATAGGAGCAAAATGTATTTATGAAGGATTTGCTGAATTTCGTGGGTGATTGACTCAGTGCATCTTCAACCTCGTGATTCAGAGCAGCGTTAGAAGCGAAGAGCGTTTATCCGCATGTAGAAACTATCATTCTGAGAAATGTAATTATCCGCCAAAAGAAAACCTGCAGTGAGAAATGGCAGCTTCTGTTTTTACTGTTTAAAGGTTACTCAGAATACTATGTAGTTCTTGACAATCTTTTATAGAAAAAAAAATCAAAATGAAAGTACGCTACTTTTAGCAATGTGGGGTGTGATCTTATGTCAATTTTTAGCTAGCGTCTTTTCCATTTGTGTAAGATTGAATACCTATTGTAATACAGTTTTTTTTTAAGAACAACAGCAAACCCTACATTATCATGATTATATACATCATACCTAAGATGCATCAAAGTTTCAGAAATTTGGGGAGAGGTCATACCTCAAGAGGTAGAGCGCATGCTTAGTATGCACAAGGTCCTGGGTTCAATCCCCAGTACCTCCTCTAAAGATAAATAAACCTAATTGCCTCCCCCAAACACACCAGAAACAAACAGAAAAAAAATAAAATAAATAAAATAAAATAAAATACTGGCTTAAAAAAAAGTTTCAGAAATCCATAAACAAATCCATCAAATTTGAAAACATAGATTTGAAATATGAGAAGATACATTAAATACAATACAAAATTAATCATAATAATTGTGATATATTTTCTCATTATTATAAAATGATAAGTAATTTATCTCAGTCACTAGACATTCTTCAAAGCTATTTTATAGTTAACATAATTTATAATAACATTTTAAATGCATTCAATTTCGCAAATCAGTGAAATTGTAGAAGCTACAAGATTGCATCAAAATATCCTTTCTAGGTTAGTTTCTGAGAGGTAGATTCCAGTTACCCTTCGGTAACCATGGTAGTAGTCTTACTAATATGTTACTACCGGTATCTTCTCTAATGCTTTTATGTTTTCTAATTTTTTTTCCCGAAGTCATACTCCTTTTGAAGTTATACCGCGAAAACTTTGCAAGCATCACATTTCCACCAGTCGGTGGTCGGCAACAGCACAGAGGTCCCAAGAGAGACTGTGAGGACCTGGAGGGCGCTGGGCACTCCTGCGGCTCCAGACGCTGTGGTACCCCGTTGTCACTGGTCAGCATCAGAGAAGCGAGGGGAGCTGCAGACAGGACCGCGCCCCCAGCCCTGAGGTCCTCCGGGTTCAGATGACATGATAACAGAGGGATCATTCCAGCCCATTTACAAGAAAGAAGAACTTTGTTTTTGGACTCCCGAAGAAGAGTGGGAGTTGGTGCCTAGAGCTCCAATTAGAGGTCCTTTGGGGATGCTGATAACTTCATGTCGGCCGCGGGTTCCTGGGACCCGGGCTGGTCCCAGGATGCTGCAGGATGGAGAGCCTGGGGGTCTGTGGGAAGTGGACAGCCCACCAAGGCTGCTGCCAGGCTCATTCCCAAGTGATGCAAAGGAGAAAGGGCCTGATTCCTGAGCAGGTGCGCGGATATGCCAGCCTTCCTTAGGAGAAGATGTTGGCCCCTCCTCATCATTTATGCCCTTCTATTCACGGAGGGGAAGGGATCGTGGTCAGGCTTTCCTTTCCTTATAGCCGAGTTTCCCCCCACCTCCTTGGGTTGGCAACGCCCATGGAGACCCGGGCAGGTGCCACAAGGCGTGAATGCTCGCTGCTTCCTCTGCACCGCAGCTGCCCACGTTGGGGGCACACCTGGACCTGTGCGTGGTCCACATGGCGGACTTTGGGGCCTCGCATGGTTCAGCCCCACTGGCCGTGCAGGATCTGTCTCGGGGAAGAAAGATGAGGTCAGAGGGAAGGGCCAGAGAAGTCCTGTGAGGTCTTACCTCTCTTGCCAGGGCTAAGGATGGATCTGAGGGTCCCTTACTGGCCCTCGGTTTTTAAATGAGCTCAGTCAAATTCATCTCCTGGAAAACGGGAGCCAATCATAGCTGCCCAACTACCACAAGGCATGGATTTTGCATCACTGCTATGTGTGTCCCGAAGGAGCCCTGGAATGTTCTCTGGAGGCCACCAAGAATTAAACTGGATTTGTCAAGGGCTCAGCTGTCACCATTCATTTAGAACTTGTTATTAGATACATGATTTCAACTCAAAGAAGTAAGACTTTGTGTGTGTGTGTGTGTGTGTGTTTACTTGTTTTCAAAATTAACTCAGCTTTTTCTCGGCATTTTTCTCCAAAAAAGACCCTCATTTTGAAAAGTTCAGACTTGGGAGCCCTGGCTGCAATTTTTACAGAAAAATTGTGAAGGTCCAAGACCGAAGATGAGGAATGAAAAAATAGAATAACCAAGAAGATAAGATTATTAAATATAAATGAGGGTTACAATACATCTGCACTATAATCAAATAAATGGTTTACTGAGGGGTGGGGACAAAACCATCGCTGAACTGGGGTGCAGGCGCTGGAGACTTGGTGCAGTGGCCACCACACCCTGGTGACTCAGAGTCCTTGGCAAGTCGGCAAAACCACCGTCTAGAATGTGAGACCATCAAATGCTTCCCATAAGCATTCCTCTCCTGTTTCTTCTAAGAAGATGAACATACATAAGCATAAATGTAAAATGAAGGGGAAATAAGTAAGCTTCATGGGTGTTCAAAGAAAGAAAGAAAGAAAGAAAAAGTTTCTCCAAGGGTAATATTCTCTGTGGATTGAGAAGGGATCAGTGTGTAACAGAAAACAATACATCTCTAGGATCAAAACAAAACGTTTACCTGCATCCCCTTATATAATTTTCTTCCTTTGCCTCGCTAACCCAGAAACCACTGCCAAGTCAAAGTCTCAAAGTGATTTCAGGAAAGCGCAGGTGGCCTGTTTTGCCGTTAACAGATTTGAGTAACTCATGCCACGGTTTTCTGAAACCCCAGACAATGAATACTTTATGGGGTCTGTCAGGAAGGAACAGAGATCTGCTTGTGAAGCCAGTGGATGCCGTGTAACAAATGAGCCCAATTACAGCCGAGCGAGCCGAGCATCATGTCTTCCGTTCTAGCCCAGCCATGCAGGTGGATGTGAAATCCATTCTCGAACAAAGCCACTCTCCAACTCTCCCTGTACCATTGTGTCCTCTGACAATGCAAAGCAATCCATTACTCAGTTGCTCTCTGGCAAGCCGTCACAATTAATTAGCCTTTGCTAAAGGAGTATTTATATTATGAACCACCCTCAGCAAATGCAAGGGAAAAGCTAAAGCCGTTTCCATTTCTTCCTTCACTCCTCTGTAAATCTCCACGTGTGCGCAGGGACCTCTCTCCTCCAGGCACTTCATTGTTCTTTACAGAAAGGATAAATTTTCTGCATGTGGGTTGGCGTAATGAGCTCAGAATGAATTGATGTCATTAGTCATAGCCTTGATGTGAAACTCTTAATCTTGCTGGAGATATTTCCAGTTAAATTCCAAGAAATCGTCTTGGTTTGACTTGGGTATTTATGGGGAAGGAGAATCAATTGACCTGTATGTCCTTGAGAGAGGTAATTGGACTGCGGACTCTGGACTCCACTGAATGACTCATTAATCATGGGATTGATTCAGATGCGGAGGGTGAGTGCCTCCTGTTTCACCCCAGGACGTTGTTCGGAATAGGAGGAAAGGGGTATGAAAGAACTGTGTCTAAAATTCTCCTTTTCCTCCAAGGGCCACCCTCCTCCTCCAGGCCCACCCCCATCAGCTTTTCTCAGGTCTGGTGGATTTCAGCAGATGAGGGTATGGGGACACACTTCCATCCTGAAGATTCCAGTCCTCTGTGCAACCCAGAGCCACATCAATCTGCTTCAAAATCATCTTCACCATCAACAGAGCCGTTAATTGAGCACTTATGCATTTATTATTCAGTACTTATAATGTAACTTTTTTTTATTGAAGTATATTCCATTACAGTGTGCCAATTTCTGGTATACCGTGTCATGTTTCAGTCCTACGTATACATACATATATTCATTTTCATATTCTTTTTCTTTCAGGGTTACTATAAGATATTGAATATCGTTCCCTGTGCCTTGCAGAAGAAATCTGGTTTTTCATCTGTTTTCTATGTGGTACTTAATGCATCTTCCATGCATCATCTTTTAATCTGGATCCTGTTAGCATCTCTGATCAAGGTCCCATGGTGGGTAGGTAAGAGGTCCTGGGACGCAAGCCCCAGCTCACCAGACTCCCTGGATCTGCCCATTTCTTTTTTTTGCTGATGACAGCCTGGTCCTACAGAAGGACCTCTGTTTGCTAGCCATTTGTCCTAATTTCTTAAACATTCTGGATATTTTTCTTCATTACAATTCCATCACTGTTCACTGCACATCGGATACGGAGCAGATTTCTTGCTGCACTTCTCAGATGTTTGGTTTCCTTTTCAGCGGCGCTCAGAATCTGGAAACTCAAAATGCCACCGGATATGAGAAAGAACGTTTTCCAGCTAAACTGAGCATCCATCAAATCTCCGGGTACCCTGTGCGGCAGTAACTCTTACGGCGCAGAACACCTTGGTTCAGGAGGGCGAGCTCACCACTTCGGAGGGGATTGCTCTGTGCGAGAGGCCACCTGGCATGGGAGCTTGGAGACGTCCCTTTTTGGATCCGAGTTCTGGTTCTGTGCATGCACCCCCATTTCTTAATCTGCGTGCGTTTTGACTTTCTTATCTGTGAAATAAAGACCGTGAGATGCTATCCCACGAGAATGTTATTTGTAACAAGAAAATGACTCAGATGGATCCCAGGGCATGGTGAGTACCTGACAAAGGGTACTTCATACTCTGTTTCTTCCAAAAACGTGGATCGCCCGGGACTGAAGGAGGCACGTGTGACCGTTGCTAATCACGAGAAGTCCTTTGCCCCTGCAAATGGGGATGACCAGAAGTGTTCAGGAGTACTCAAACACGCCAGCAGTGCTAATTGAGGGGTGCCAGGTGACCAGCTCATTGAGAGGCAAGCAAACTTGTATCTGCATTAAATTGCTGGTAAATCAGAAAATGTGGAAAATACCAACATCTCCCTACTTTCTGCTTCCCAGTATTTTAATTTTTGCAAATCGTTTTGAACACACTTTATATTATTTGGGGTGTTGGGAGCTGCCCTAAACTGGCGCCAAACTAGGGCCAAACAAAACACACACACACACACACACACACACACACACACACACACACACACACGCATGCACATATAATTCAGGGAAGATGCACATCACATAAAAATCACCATTTTACAGTGAGCCATTAGTTAGCATTTAGTTCTTTCACAATATTTTGCAACCACCAACTCAATCAACGGCTGATCAAGGGCATGGGATGGACTCAGCAAACTACAGTATTGTGTTCCAGCAAGAGTGGGAATGTGTCCAAACTGGAGTGAATAACCCACGTGTCTTGAATAGCCTTCATTTCAGCGACGAGAACCCATTTCTAGCGATCATCACTTCAACTGATAAATTACTGCCCTTCCCCACGAATACCCATTTTTGCTTCTCATCGTGCACATTAGCAAAGTTTTTTGTTGGATCTCAACATTGATCAGGAGAAGTTCTTGTTTGAGCATCTCCGGGGAGTCGCGTTTTTGATATGATGTCAAAATCATCGCTGGTTATTAGCCAACCACCTCTGGGATCAAAGCTTAAATCAAAGTGGTGTGTGCGCAGTGTCGTACTTGGTTACACCCGGCATTTTGCATGACTTGTAACATGAGTCCCGCAGCACCTCTGCGAGACAGGCAGTGAGCTACATTTGTTCGATCTTTATAGTTGAGGCAAATGGCTCAAAACATCGACTCATTCAAATTTACGTGGTGAACAAATAGGGGACCAAGGAAGTTTGACTTCTTATCAGGTGGGATCTTTATTTCTCTGCTTTTAAAAAGTTAAAAGACTATAAGGAACCTCTATAAAACACAACAATAATCTCATAAAATGTTTACTGCCTTCTAGAAGCCGCAACGTTGCAATAGAAAGAAACATAAATTTGAATAAAAGAAATTTAATATCAGTTTTACAATTTCCCTGTCTGTAGGGTTTGATGGAACTCACTCTACTTTTGGAGATTTCTGCTTTCCACCTGGAATATGTGGGTGGCAGGACCTGTGTTGCTGGCTTTTCAGGCAGATTATAGATGAAATATCGAAAGATTCAGGCACACAGTAAGCATTTATAAAGTTAGCAGAAGCAAGTACAAGGTTTGCATCTATCTGTTCAGGTTTTTCATTTGTTGGCAGCATAATTTAACTCTTAGTGGGCAACTTTCTACGCTTATCAGCTACACCGGTTTGGTTAATTTGACCTAAAGGTGTGCAGTATCATTTCATACCCACTTGAGTTTAGGAATTCTAGATTGAACTTAAATTACAAACCATTTTCTTCAAATTTAGTCACTCTGTGTGCAACATTTTCAGAAAAAAGCAGCTTGAGCTTCATGCTTTTTTTTTTTTTTGGTAATTCAAAAGCTGGTACCACTTGAAACCTGCTAGCTTCCCGTGTGCTTAAATGTCCATAAAAAATTTCCATCAATATTCAAAAGAAAAACTACGAAGTTATCAATGAAATAATCTTATAAAACTTCATTGTGACCAAAAATAATAAAAAAAGGTGAGACTTTTAAGTTGATATTTTAACCATATTACATGGGGAAAAATAAGAAAGTTTATTACCAGTAAAGATTTTTGTCTCCTGTATACACAAAGACAAAATTTATACTTAAAAATAAATAGCCCAGTCATGTTGGTTTAAAAATTAATCACATTTTCATACCTGTCAATTAATTCCAGTGAACAGGCAATCAGGCTGAAAATCTCATCAAATCAAGTGGTCGGCCTTAATGCCTGTTTCAAAATTATGTTTACTCAAAGCTGAAAATAAATGGTTTAAACATCACATGAGCCAAATAAACACTGATTTTTTTTTTTACCTTTTCACTCCCCAAAATATGTTGGTTGCCTAAGGATAGACACCATCTATTTAAGGTTGGAGGAGTTACATTTAATATTTTGTTTAATCCCAATTACCATAAATCAGGAAATTTAATCAAAAATATTCTGATTAGATAAACAAGATTATCCTGGAGAGCACAGGGAAATATATACAAGATCTTATGGTAGCTCATGGTGAAAAAGAATGTGACAATGAATGTATGTATGTTCGTGTATGACTGAAAATTTGTGCTCTGCACTGAAATTTGACACAACATTGTAAAATGATTATAAATCAATAAAAAATGTTCAAAAAATATTCTGATTAGAGGCTAAATTCTGATATTTTGAAATTCAATGACTGATTGAAACTCTGTTTTTTGCATGCCTTGAGGACCACTTTAGAACATTGTATTCATGTGTTTGTTAGGAATTTAAGGAATAGGGAGACAGATTCCGAAAGCTGGTATTTAAGAACACTAGAACAGAGGATAAAATGAGTGTATGTTGACCCAGAAATGTTTCTGTAAATGATCACTTTGAACGTCAGTTTTTAACACTGTCAGAATCCACCCCCTCAAGTACCAAGTAGGGGCTGTTCCCACACAGGATGGATTCGTCTGAGACTTTCCTTCCTTCCCTCAGATGCTCCCTTTCTTGGAAGAAGGTCCTGAAGACAACAGGTCATCTAGTGCACATCTGCACCCGGGGGAAGTTGACGTGTCTGTGGGGTTCACCCAGGTTCTGTGATCTTCTCAGAAGACCCCTTGGAGGCATGTGATGGTGGAAAGCCATTGCAACTGAGACTCTCTGAAGTGTCACATGACCAAGTCTGAACACCGTTCCCCTGTTGGAATAAAGACAAGAGCCCAGGGCAAGAGGATTGTTTTGCAAGTCAACACCACCTAGATTATCAGAGACCTGAAAAAAAAAAAAGAAGTTCAAGTTATATCTAAATAAACTTTCCACATCAGTCATATCCATCTCCCCCTCACTCCATTTTTTTTTATTAAAAGGATAATATATTTGGGAAAAAAAAACAGTCTAGCAATAAGAAATGCCCACATGGCACGACACTCTGATGGTTAATTTTAAGCATCAAGTTGACTGGACTGTGAGATGCCCAGACATTTTGCCAGACATTATTCTCGGTGTCCGTGGGGAAGATTAATATTGGAATCAGTAAAACTGAGGAAAACGGATTGCCTTCCTTGATCTGGCTGGGACTCTTCCAATGCATGCATTGGGCAGTCAGATACAAGTGGGCACTGGGCAGGGGGGAGAGGACAGTGGAGGGAGCCATCCGGAAGATAATGGTACACCTGCACCCAGGATAAGGAGCTCCAAAGAGTTTTACTTTGTCTAAATGGGTCCCTAAAAACGAGCCGGTTAGAAGCAGACGCCATGACTGCGTGGTAGAGAGGTTGACATGACCTGACATAACCCAGTGCTCATTGTAATGTAATTAGCATTGCAGTTTGGCCCCCATCCATGGGCTTTTCTGTGTGCATCACGGGCAAGAACATGCCCAAAGGAGATGGGCACACCTATACACTCAAGGGACATGAGCTGTCAATCACCCACGAGATCGCCCCTAAGCCAGGCTACGAGGCAGGAGGAGCAATGGAGGGGCAAGGCTGTTTTCCTGTCTTGGGTCAGCCTGCCTTCAGTTCTTGAAGGTGCACTTTGCTTTGCTAACTTCTGCCTTACTGAAAAGACTCTGTTCACACAACCCTTTAGCCTCCCATCTGAATTCTTTTCTTTCAGGCAAGACAGGGACTGAAGATCTTCCCCTCCTTGGGGTAACACATCACACTCAAGAGAATGAACCGAGTATGTTGTAGCTTGCTGGTGTTGAAATACATTGAAATATATCACACTGGGAGTTAACGAGGATGCACATTGGAATGGAAGGTGGGCAGGATCTTTGCTATGTAACTACGTTTCAGAAAGTACAGGCAGGTACAGGGAACAGATCAGGTCATTTATATTTATTAAAAACATATAAACAGAATGCCTTTTGCCTGAAAAAAAAAGCATATATAAATTCTGGCTTATGATATTCCTTACTTTGTGACGTATGTGATTCTCAACGCATAATTTTGGCTCTCCAAAGATATCAGTAAACTTTTGCAACTAAGGACAGAAAGATTACTTCAGGAAGGCATTTTGAAATCTAAGCAGTTACCTCGCTGTCCTTTCATAAAGACCTCAGGGAAATTGCAAATTAAAGGAGTGATGCTGGTCTCCGTCATTACAGAGTGGTACCTGACAGGCTAAAGAAATACATTCAAATACAAAGAAACGAGGGGTAAAATGAATGTTTCATCCAAATCAATGCAATCTCAGAGAAGAGAATCCAGCAGGAAACACTATCAAAATGTGTGTGTGTTCCTTTCATTAAGGCTGTCAGATAAATTTTGACTGAGAGATTTATTTCTGCGTTGGGTGCTGAGATGTCATAAGCCTCCTCTGGTTCCTTAGTGGCGCTCTGCTCAGACAGGCAATGGAACCTAAGCCACGGTCTACATTTTTGAATTAAGCACTACCATTTAGGATTTGCAAAGTATTAGAGTAACCCTCCATACGGAAACATAAATAATTCACAGGGCGTGTGTTCTGCACTGTCCCACGGGGAATGTAAATGCAGCATCGTGATTACTTATTGTTAAAATGCTGAATGAGAAAGTGTTTTTCTCCTGATGAAGCGATGCACGTGCAGGCAAACTGGTTGGGTCATTTGCCCCTTGAGGTTCTGGATGGACTGGCCAAAGGGACATCTCTTCTGGTCCATAGAAGAAGGGAGCTATGGGGGGGAATCCATGCCACTAGGGGGTGTGGTGTTGGGCACATGTCCCGAGCCAATCTCCACGTCTTCAAATAAGAAAATGCAACACCAGAGCTACGATGATGTTTGATGGATGACTGAGCTTCATACAAGAGGTATTCCTGAGAGAGACTCTGCGTGATGAATAAACACTAGGAGCTTCACTCCTGGTGTTAACCATCTAAAATTATATTTCTGAAAAGGTCACGGTTTAGCATTTTTAATGCATTTTAAAATTGTATTTTTTAACAGCCTTGTGTGTGTGTGTGTGTGTGTGTGTGTGTTGTAGCATGTTTAAGTGAGTGCATTTCATTATCAGTTTCCTCAATCCCTTTGTTTTAAGAAACACAAAGGATGATGTAAAATATCAATCAATTCCATATGTCCTTTGTGGTCAGATTTGTGCTAGGTAAGGCTATTCCCACTTTCCTAATTTTTTGTTTTGTTTTGTTTTAATTATGGGTGAACAGGTAAGAGACAGGACTTTTAGGACAATGACGCTATTCTGTATAATACGACAATGGTGGATCCGTGTCATTACACATGTGTCAAATCCTATAGAAGGCACAGCAGTATAAACAGTGAGCTTTGGGTGACAATGACATGTTCATGTAGGTCCACAGATTGTGACACATGTCCCCCTGGTGCAGGGCGTTGATAGTAGGGGAAGCTGTGGGTGTGCGGGGTCAGGGGACATACAGGAACTCTTTGCAATTGCCACTCAATCCTTTTGTGAACCTAAAACTACTCCAAAAAATAGTCCATTAAAAGTAGTTCTTCCTGGATTTCCCAATGCCTATTTTGGAAATCTAGAACAACAGACCGGGAGTATCAAATGTACAAATAATTCTCCAACACATACTGGTGATGATACTTTGCAAAAATGGCCACCCTGATACCTTCCATCCCTGTGTGTCCACCATTTTGCAGTATGATTTAGAATTTACAGAAACCGTGAAACACAGCCCAATGTCTAGTCAGACCGGCAAAAGTAAACAAACAAATAAAAATCATAAGCATCTCACCCTAAAAGCCTTGTCATCTCAGTTCCTGATTATATGTTACGTTATATGCAGGATTCAGCAGCCAATTACAAGGCCAAGAAAGAAAGGTGGGAAAGGCAGGGATCTCCAGTGTCCGAATGAAACCTTTTGCTCATTCTGCCCTCATTTCAATAAAATTAGCCTTGCAGATCAGAAGTCCTCATCATGCACCGACACTGGGACACTTCTGATCCAAACTGAACAAGGACAAAAATCTTTCCTCCCTTTGGGAAGGTGAGGTTGGGATGGAAATCAGGGAATATGACCCCAAACCCTTCCTTCCCCAGAGAATATTCTGCCCATCCATTTTTACACCCTGTGTAACCAACTTGTCAAAGAAACTCAGGGCAGCTGCTCACCTGAGTCTGCCCGCCCTCCTCTTGATAGCGTACTATCCATCCCTTAATAAATCCCCACTGGACTTTCTTAACCTCCGTGTCTCGTTTCTGAATTCTCATTGTCAGCAGCAGTAGTTTTGGGGTCTTTTTCAGAGGGAAATGCTGCAGGTGAAGACGTACTTCTGGTGTGTCTTTGGCAGCAGCGGAGCCAACACCTCCTACACCACCATCTTGGTCAATTCTGGCTAACTTTTCTTCTGGTAAACAATCTATTTCAACTTCCCAAGATCCTAATCGTATAAATCATGTGGATTAATCACAGCGGGTGGATATAAGTTTACAGAGCTTGTGCAATGGAAGAAAATGTATGACATTTCTAAAAAAACCTGAGATGCTTACAAGCTATTTATTTAACATGTCTTTACACATAATTTAGGAGATGTTTATTGCACTTTTCTTATGTTTGCATTTTAGGAGTAAATGCGACTTTGTGCAAAATCATAGGCTGTACGGGATGTGTCTGAGCTTGCAACTGGAGCCAGGAGGCAAATGAAGAAACAGAATTACAGTACAGCAAACACGCCAGGTTTTCTTTTTCATGGACTGTCTCCTGGAGAGAGGGGTCAGGCTGGTAAATGCCCTTTATTCTCACTTACACTTTACGCAATGCCTTATTTTTCATGCCAGAAACCCATTCTCACCTTATTTTTTTAATACTTGAGTGTTTCTTATCACTTCATTATTTATTTAGTTATTTTGTCTTTGTTTCCAGTCAAAGAATACAAAACAGACCCAATCCAGTGTAGAATCCTAGTTAGATAAGAAATGTCCATCTTGACGAAAGTAGAGAAATTTACTTTGAATTCATGATATGGGGCCTTTTTTTTTTCATACTGGATAAGCGATTTTAAAAAGGAAGGCTTAACTAATATGTCTTCAAAATTTAATGCTGGAAGAGTTTTTTTGCTTTGTTTTGTTGTTTTTTTGTTTGTGTTTTTTTTTTTTTTCGTACTGGGAAATGGAAATTGACTTTGTCACCTTCAAGTTTGAATGGCACAATGTATTTTTCTTAAATAAAATGTAACCATTTAACACACTGCTTTAGTTGACTGTTGTAAATATATTTACCTTCTTATAGAAACAGAGTTGCAATGTAAATATTTATGTATTTATTCAATAAGTTTTCTTTGAGCAATCACTGGCTGCCTGGAACCACACTGGGCAGGCTTTGGAGATGCTCAAATGGGAGAGACAGACATGCTCAGTTAATGTCCTTGTAGCTTACATGACGTTGGAGGGGACAATGAACAAGACAACATGATAAGCGAAAGAAAGAAAAGAAAAACAAAATTATAAGCTACGAATCCATGCAGACAATGAAATAAATAGGATACTAGAATACAGATAATGGAGGGACAATTTAAGGAGGTTAATTTAGATCAAGTGGCCAGAAACTTTCCCCCTAAGGATGTAGATCCTGCAGTGGGGAGATGAGAGGGCACCAGCCTTGCGATAAGCTGACTGAAGTACAAAACTGTGAGTCAGGAATGTCTGGGACTGTTTCATGCATGGAAAAAAAAAAAAGGCCAATGAGTTTGGAGTATAGTCAGGCAGGGAGAATGGGTCTTGAGTAAGGCTGTAAAAATGAACAGGATTACAATGTATGGAGAGTTGATTCTCTTTGAAGGGCAAAGTGAAGGCGCTGAACGACTTGGTGTGAATGTCAAAATAGGACAAATATCACCACTATAATTTTTTACAAACCACTTCTTGGCTGCTGTGTGGAGAACGGGATGGAGGGTTTGGAAGTGTCAGCACAGAGATGGTCAGGAGCCTCCTGGGATAGCGTGGTGAACGAGGAGGGTCCCGCCCAAAGTCAGTGGTGGTGTGGACAGATAACAGCGCACACACTTAAGATATATTTTGGAAAGAAACTCTGAGACCCTGCTAATAGATTAAATATGAGGGATTGGGAAAAGGGAGGAGTCCTTGATGATTATTATCTTCCTGGCTGAGACAACTCAAGAGAAAGCGTTGCTATCAAGTGATGGAGAAGACTTGCAGAACGCATTCTGGCTCAGAGCTTCAAAAGTGCCAGTGTGACGATGTGAAGAGTTGACTTCCCTAGACAAATACAATATCCCAGTGCAGACATTTAGAAAGAAATAAAAAAATCTGAGTGTGGAGCTCAGAGGAGTGATCCAGGTTGGTTGCAGAGGGCGTTGAAGGGGAAAGTCAAATTTGGGGTCACTTCAACTCAGATCTCACCAGAGAGAGAAAGAGATTGATTGCAAGGAATTGGCTTATGCGATTGTCGGGGCTGGCTTGGCAAATCCAAAACATGTACGGCTGGTCTTCTTTAGAAGGGCAGGATGGAAACCTATTTCAGCAGGAGCTGACGTTGGTTAATTTCTTTTTCCTCCAGAAACTTCAGTTTTGCTCTTCAAGCCAGTCAACTAATTGGAAGAGACCCACCCAGATTACTGAAGATAATATCTTTAACTTCCACAAAATACCTTGACAGCAAAACCAGATTAATGTTTGATTGAATAACAGCCTGGCCAAACTGACACACAAAATGAATCATCACTCATGTCTTCAGCCTTCGCCCACTTATGAATCTTATTAAGTAAATTTTGATGCATGAGCACCATAAAAAGCAAAGAATGCACTCCGGCACGATGTGTTTTACAAAATGTTATGTGATGCAATCTTTCCTCGTGGATAACTAACTTAATGAGGAGGCCATATATCTCTTTCATTTCTATAAATGTATCTTTTGGGGGGCAATTAAAAAAAAACTGCATCCCATAGATTTTGTGTGATTTATCCAAAGGGGACCTTAGTTTAAAAAGATATGTGCACCCCAGTGTTCCTAGCAGCACTATATACAACAGCCAAGACATGGAGGCAACCTAAATGTCCATGGACAGATTATATTTATACAATGGAATACTACTCAGCCATAAAAAAGAATAAAACAATGCCATTTGGAGCAACATGGATGGACCTGGAGAATGTCATTCTAAGAGAAGTAAGCCAGAAAGAGAAAGAAAAACACTCTATGAGATCATTCATATGTGGAATCTTAAAAAATAAAAAAGACAAATGAATTTATTTACAACATAGAAATAGACTCACAGACATAAAAAATAAACTTGTTTACCAGAGGGGAAAGGGGTGGGAAGGGGTATATTGGAAGTTTGGGATTTGCAGATACACACTACTATATATGAAATAGATTAACAACAAGTTATAGTGTACAGCACAGGGAACTGTATTCAATATCTTATAGTAACTTATGGTGAAAAAGAATGTGAAAACAAATATACATATATTCATGTGTGACTGGAGCACTGTGCTGTACACCAGAAATTGGCACACCATTGTAAACTACCTATACTTCAGTAAAAATATATATACATCAAAAAAAATCTGAATTCTCAAATGTGTTCAATAAAGCCTATTTTAAAAAGACCACAACAATCATGTTTCCAAAGTTATTTTATAACTTCTTAGAAGATGATGAAATACTTTGGATAATCAAATTAAAAAACTGAAGGATGATGTAATATTGGTAATTTATTTTACCATTACATCATTCTAGGTGATTCCATTTTATTTTTGTTTTACTCTATTTAGCATGCCTGAGGATAATTTATGAGTCATAAAATAATTTCTATGATAATGAAACAAAATTAAAATAAGATCACTAAGGGTGTATAATTTACTTTATATTTATAAAGCTGTCCAATGGACCAACACTGAGGATAATTTCCTCTACTTAAAGTCAACTAATTATAAATATCAATTACACTTACAAAATATTTTCATGGTATTTTTTAAAACTTGAAATGTTATACTTTATGTTAAATATAAAGTAATTTGTTTCTTTTTTATCTTTAGAGAATCACTACGAAAGACTAAAAGACACAAAATATCAATTCTTACAAAAATAGTTAACGATGCAAAAGAAGAAACTCAAAATCTAAATTTAGGTTCAAAGTGTGTCACACTAAGTGTTAATCCATTCAGAGCTGATAATAATTGGTATAATATTCATGTCTGACTTGAGTTTGACATGGAACTGGAGTTTTGTTTAACTTTTTTTTTTTCAGTAAGACAGAAAGTGAACAAACCCATTGGTAGTAATGAACACACTAGGAGATCCCTCACTCATACCAAAAAAAACTTAACTCTCCCAGCATCCCAGAAACCCCTCTTTCCCTTTTGGGTCCCTACCCTTTCTCAAGGTCATTATTCTCTTAGATTCTTACACTGTAGGTGAGTTTTGCTTGTTTGCAAAATTGTTACAGACAAAATAAAGCAGTTGGTGGTCCTTTTCGTACTTTGTCTCCTTTTGACCAGCGTCATTTTGGGCTGGACACTTAGGTTCATTCTATTCCCTCGTAGTCTTATTTTATGACTATAATAAATGCATTTGCCCATTCTTTTGAGGATATGTGTAGTTTCCAGTTTTTAAAGCTATCGTAGTCATGTGTAGATTTTTTCATGTCTTTTGATGAACATAAGCCACTATTTTTGTAGATTTTATAACTGAGTGTGATTCAATTGTAGATGGTAATGCCAGCTTTCAAAAGCGGGTGTATCCAGTTGCTCTCAGCAGAATATGAGATTTCCTCTTAACACAAATCCTTGCTAACACATGGCAATGACGGCATTTTTTTAAACCATTCTGGTATGTGTACTGTCTTATTGTGTGTGCATGTGACACATTTTTCTAATAAAACAGGAAATGTAACACCTTTTTGTAACAGGAAAGAACAAATTTGACTCCATATCAGATCTGTTCCTTTGGCTTGAACCCTGTGCCCTGTTTTCTGGGCTCAGTCTTGCTGGCTGTGCGCCTTTTGTCAAAGAATGTTGCCTTTAGCCTGAACTAGACAGGAGAGCCCATTCTCAGGGCTCTGACCTTTAAGGATGTTAACACTTTTGCACTCACATAAAGGTAACATGCTGCAGAATAGAAAATAACGTTTGTTTTCTTGGACGTTTGCAGGGGCACCGTGACTTGACCCACATGCACAGCTGCAAAAACAAAGGATTCCAAAACCAAGAAGTTTGCAACAACCAACCACACCGCCTGCCCTGTTTAGTAAAAAAGCAACCTGAATTCTGACTTGGGAAAGATGATTCTCCAGGACATTGGTCTGCCATCCTCTTGGTCTGCCAGCTTTCCGAATAAAGTTGCTATTCCTTGCTCCAGCATCTCATCTCCCAATTTACTGGCCTGTCGTGCGGTGAGCAGAACGAGTTTGGACTCGGTAACTTTATCATATGTGTATTAGTTATTTGAGTATGTTTTTTGGTGAAATCCTTTGTCAGATCTGTGTACCGAATAAACTTGTTACACTGAGTCTTGCTTTTCATTCTCTAAATGCTGTTGCCTTCTTATTCAAAGTTTTAAACCTAAATACAACCCAACTTACCATTTTTTAAATATTTTATAATTAGCTTTTTATCATCAATTAATAAAAACTGTCTACTCCTGCTTAGTGAAGGGTCTCTTAATGCCTTTAATTGGGTTGTGGCTTAAATGCCATCTCAGTTTTATGTTTTACTAGTTAGAAGTCTAAAATTATTAGAATATTTTATATATCCAGCATGATGACAGAAGACGAGTTTACCAAGTGCATCACACACTGCCTTCCAGCTGAATCAAAGGCAGTTTCCTTGTTGCCCTGGACCACGGGGAGTCATTAAGACAGTGCCGGATACATCCGTGTGTGTCTGCTGTTCAGTCGCAATGATTTATGTACACAAAGGGTTATATCTCACTCTCAATGTGTTGATTTGGATCTGCTGTGATTCTGTGCCGCATTTCCTCACACTGGAACCCAGGCTGCCAAGCCAACCAATGTTTGGAAAGTTGCTCGTTAGGGAGGGAGAAAGAGACACTGAAGGCTCCTCCATGGGCAATTAGGAGCTCAGAGTTGCAATGGACACATGCCCTTCTGCGCATATTTCTTTGGCTAGAAATAGTCATGCTCCCAGTGGAGCATCATGGAGCTAGAAAGTGCACGTGCTGAGATGCTAAAGGGCAGTGGACATCGTCCCTGACCCCTAGTTGGGAAAACAAACAAACAGATGATGTGGATTTGGTACTGCCTGCACGACCTGACACATACAAGTTATCACTCAACGTAAGAAGCATTTTCATCATCACTCAGCTTATGTATTAAAACGTTAAATAAATGTATTCATAATTTTCTTAATGTGTAGGAGGCACTAGAGCAACTAGAGGAATTCTCAGAAGTAACAAGACCATTTTTTCTAGTCATTTAAAGAAATATTATTTATATACATTTTAGGTGGGGGAGGAAGGTAATTCAGTTTATTAATTTTTTAGAGGAGGGACTGGGGATTGAACCTAGGACCTCGTGCATGCTAAGCATGCACTCTACCTCTAGAGATATGCCCTTCCCCTTAGCCATTTCTTGAACGATAATTATGCTGAAAATATTCTTATAACTGAGAATCAGTTCTTCGTCTAAAACCTTGAAAAGGAAACAGGCAATCTCATATTTCTTTAATGTGAATTAATAACCTCATTCAAAAAAAAATCTGCCCTTTGCCTCTGTTAAGTCTCAGTGATGGTAACTAGGTCGATGGAGAAAAAATTATTAATGTACTGCATAATGTAATTTGATGGAGGAAAAATATATTTTGCTTACTTTAAAATATTAATATACTTATATATTAATATTAATATTTTATTTTATTTAATTTAACATTAATGCGCTTCTATGTATGCAACATTTTGAAGTTTATGTTTAAAAAAAATATTTGGATTTAATTCATACAATTCCAAATAGAGAAGGTATCATTGTACCTCAATACATGGGAGATGTACCCAAAGTTACTATGACCCCCAGATACATAATATATTTTTTTACTTTTTTTTAAATTGAAGTATAGTCAGTTTTCAATGTTGTGTCAATTTCTCATGCACAGCACAGTGCTTCAGTCATACATGAATATTCATACATTCATTTGCATATTCTTTTGCACCGTGAGCTACTACAAGATATTGAATATATTGCCCTGTGCTCTACGGGATAAGCTTGTTTATCTATTTTATATACAGCAGTCAGGACCCAGAGACATATTTTCAATAGCCTTGTTTATAGACGGATTGTGACCGCAAATCCAACATCCCACAAACAAAATGATTAACCCCCTTTCCTGGGCCCTCTCTGTTAGTCTGGGTCCTCACAGAACCGAGACTAACACAAATTCAGACAAGGAATATACTGGAAGAAACAGTTGTGTGGGATGAAGGGGAATGAAGCCATGGGAGGGAGAGCCCTCAGGTCTTGCTGCAGATCTGACACCAGTGAGACCAGGTGAAGGAAGGGGGCGGGGGCTGCAGGAAGAGGGTCAGACTGCAGTGGTTCTAAGAATGGTCAGCTGGGCTGGTGGAGGGTTCTCAGTCCAGCATCTCCCAGTAGCCGGGTCCCGCCTCCCTCAGGGTGGGAGCCACAGCCACACTCCCAGCCACGCTCAGCCCTTAGCCAGGAGCAGCCTGGGGAAGTGTGCCCTTCCTGGGAGCACGGTGGTGGATTGAGACGTTCAGGACGCGCCTCGGAGAAGCGCATTTCCATCTTTACAGAAACCACCCCAATCCTACTCCGCACTTACGTCTTCAGGTACTGACATCACGGTTCACCCAGAAGCCCGGGTTGCAAATCCTTAGTTCGTGTCTGGACCTGCCCCCATCTCATGCCTTTCACTTGTGACCTTGAATCCATCCCTCTGTTTGAGTCTTACCTGCTGCTTTAGGTTCCAGTAATTTCATGGGTTGCCTGGACTATTGCAAAAGACTCTTAACTTATCCTGTATTTATTATCTCACTAAAGATGCAGGAATACCTTCTCTCAGGCAAGTCAGAAATATTCTACGTTCTTCCAGGGAGCTTTTATATAGAATAAAATTCTCAGATATGTGTCACTTAATCCTGCTAATTCTAGCCCTATCTTTTATTTTCTAATTTATTTACAAGATTTAGATTTCTCGTTGAGACATAATTGCTCCTCTGGAACAGGGCAATGACTTTCTAACTGCCTTCAGGCTTCCAGATTCCTCCTGGAAACCCATCTTTGGCACTGACCCCAGAGTTGCATATCTGAAACAGACTGAGTCACCCTCAAACTGTTAGAACAGGCAGAGAGCTAGATTTGAGCAGAAAAAGGGGGACATGGGCCAAATGTCAGGAAACCACACATCTTTGTGAACAACCAGGGTCCTTGGTCAGACAACGAAAGCAGGAAACTTCAGAGTGATGAGAAACCACACATTTGGGGGGTGAAAAATTGTTCTGGAGGCAAAGAAAGGTGGGGTAAGGCAGGAATTTCTTGTTTGAATGTAACCTTTTGCTCATTATGCCCTCATTACAATAAAATTAGCCTTGCAGATTGGAAGTACCCATCATGCACTGATGTCAGGACACTTCTGATCCAGACTAAATAAGGACAAAAATGCCTCCTTCTCTTAGGAAGGTAGAACTGGATGGAAATCAGAGAATATGACCCCAAACCCCTCCCTCCCCAATGAAAGTTCCACCCATTTATTTTTATACCCAATGTAACCAGCTTGCCCAAGAAACTCAGGGCAGCTACTCACCTGAGTCTGCCCGCTTGCCCCTTAAGAGCATCCTGTCATCCAATAAATCCTCACTTTACTTTCCTGATCTCCATGTCTTGTTTCTGAATTCTTTCTGCAAAGAGACAAGAATCTACTCTCTGGCAACACTATTCTATCCCCAGACACCCCCATTCCTTTTGGTGGGTAAATAAGACATTACATCCCCTTATTCTATCATTTAATATCCTTCACAATTTTACTTGGCAATTTTTTTTCCAGTTTCATCTCTTACCATTCATTAAATCTATTCTACAATTCTACCTGAGGTCAGACACCCATCCCCTCGAAAGCAGGGAGGTACCAGAGACAAGGGAACAAGGCTGGGGAAAGTGCAATGGTGTGACCATGTGGAAAGTGTACCTCCAGGTGTAGGATTCAAGTTCAACTTATGAAAAACCTTTGTTTGTCAAACTGGACACGTCTGTGAGCTGAACACAGAATCCAGTGTCCTACTGAGCTGGTGAGCTGGCTTGTGCTATGAACCCCAACATCAACAGTGAAGAAACAGAACAAACTGATGGGAAAATGGATTCCAGGCACTAGTGAAGATTTCACAAAGCTGAACAAAAGAAGGCTGCCTTGATGTTGGGGATGAAGGAAGTAAGGCGAAATGTCTGCTGACACAGAGCTGAGGGATGAGAGGATGGAAAAATCGAACAAAATCTGCTTTTGTCTCTTTTCAGCGTCGCAATGCAAAAATCTTTGTCTGATGCTTCTCTGTGGAAATCTGTAGCAGAATCTAAACACCGGGGTGCTTGCATCCTTGGAGAAACATCAGAGCTTTTAAAAAGATTTGTGAGGATGGACAAAGTATTGCTAAAAATAGGAATGATTTGACGTGATGCCTTTGGACCCTCCCTTTGCACTCTTGTTCTCCAAACTGCTCAACAGCTCATCTACAGCATAAAGACACTGATTCCAATCCATGCTGTTTTGAGTTAAGAATATAAGAAAAAATGAAAGGGTACCATTTAACCAAAGGAGTTCCCTGTCACATAGTAGCAAAAGGAGTGATTAACACATCTTTCTTTAAATTGACTGATTTGAAACAGGCAAGGTCCCGGTCATTGGCCCCTGCCCCAAATGTATTTTGAGATAAGATGGATTTGAGACAATGACAGGTAGATAGCAACCAACAGACCAGAAGAGCTAGACAATCAAGAAATCCAAAACTGCTTTAAAAGACTGGTGGACAGGTAGATATTATAGCATATCTGAATAAAAATGTAAGGAAAGGATAAGGAATTTCCCCTGTAATATATGTAAAGAAATGAGATAACATTTTGCATTCACGCTTTCCCTTAAATGAAAAAACAATTTAGCAGTATAAGCTAAAACAAGATCATCAAAAGAACTGTGTCTACTTTGGATGTGAAAAATAAAACTGTTTTAAAAAACATTGTAATAAGTAGATGGATACAACTTTAAAAAAATGAGTTAGTAATCGATGAATCTCTACTAGAAGGCAACAGAAAAATGACGGAAGACAAAAAAAATACTGAAAAACGATATTGTGGACATGGAAAGTATAGCTCAATGCTTATATCTAAATATCTAAAAAGTGTAACTAGTTACATATCAAATCCCAGAGCTGGGGGAATCGTGAAATGGGAAGGACAAAATATTAGAACAATTAATGGAGAGTAGCTCGCTATTGCTCCGAAGTTTAGGAAGATCAAAGTTCTCTGATTGATTGATGGCTGGTGGGCATGTGCAGGAACGCTCCTGCATTTCTCATTGACAGGGAGCTGGAGATGACCTTGAGGTCCATCCCCGGGTGACTGAGCAGGGAAGGGTGCAGGGTTCATAGGACACAGGTGTCAAAAGAACAGATTGGGCTCACACATGGCACCCTTACTCCTTCATAATGATACAGTGCTAACTGGAAAAAAAGAAACAATTGTATACATATATATACACACACACACACACACACACACATAATATGATTTATATACATTTGAGTTACAGGCACAGAAAACATTAGTCATTTTCTAGGAATATTAACAATCACAAGCAAAGGTATTAAACATATGTTTCCTTGTTCTGCTAACAGTAAACTTGTCCCACAATTTTTATGTTTCCTCAAGTTCTTCTGAATAATGGTGTCAGTATCCGGAGGTTTCCTTAAGTTTACAGCCATATTCTTTACAGAAAGAGTTGGAACATTTAAACATTTTTAAGACTGGTGGGTTCTCGGTGGTGTAAATTCGATCTAAGGGGTTTCCTTCTGTTGTAATTACTATAACTGGTGGCTTTCCATGCCCCCTGACTTGTTCCCTGGCAATCCTGCTGTCTTCAAAGAAATCTGCGGCCAGGAGATGGTTTTGATGGTAATTAGCATGTAGGATCTTAGAAGAACTAGGTTAATTCAGAAGGAATTGCACCTGGTAACCCATAGCAACAACTCCATGGGACGCTGGGAAAGGGTCCACAGACATCAAAATTGGTTCCAAGAAGTTTTACAACATACATGGGCTTAAGCCAGTAAAGGTCCTTTTTTGGTTTGTTTTTTGATATAAAATGCCTCAGTTGAGGGGAAAAACAAAACAAAACAAAACAAAGACTCATCATACAGTCTTTGAAAACAAACCAGCATAATTATTTGCTCCATCTCTTCAAGTATTATTTTCCTAAAACCTGACAACTTTGGTCGCCAGTTCTTTCTTTCATTCTTTGTTGTTCCAGATTTTTTTATCTTTCATCCTCTCCTCTCCTCTTCCTTTCTTTCCTTTGGCAAAACCGAAATATACTTTGGAATCACGTCATAGAATTTGGAATAACAGGTATGTCCTTAGGCCTAAAAACTGGACTTGCAGGGCCTGCCTGTAAATGTAAATGTAAGTATGAACCTTCATATGTAAAGATAATACATCAAACAAATGATTAAAAGGTAATTCGTGACAGATTTGAGGAATATAAACCCAGAATTTAATGTCACCGAAATATTTAACCCCTTATTACTCTTGTTCTTCTAATTTGTTTGTCTGTTTGTAAATCCTTTATGCAAATGTAAATAACTTTGAAATTTACATTGACAATTAGTGAAACATTAATCAAAGGAAATCTGGCTTTAGCAAATGAAAGAAAGTTTTATTTGCTGCCATAGCGGACCTTGCTAGACATTGAGAAATTGGAACGACTGGGCATTCATGGGCAGAACAATGATCCATGAGTTAAGTCTCAAATTTTATATAAAATTTAACTCAGATTGAGTCATAGGTCTAAATGTAAAACAAAATTATACAACATTTGGAAGAAAACAGGTGAAATTTTTCATGACCTGAAATTAGGCACCTATTTTCTACACATGGACCAAAACTTCTACTCATAGATAATAATGATAATTATAATAGTAATCATGAATTAGCATCCATTGAAATAAAAAATTTGATCTGTGGAAGCCACTGTCAGGCATATAAAAAGCCAGCACAGTGACTGAGACAGAATAATTTCAAATAACCCAGCTGAAAAAGGACTTTTGTGCAGAACCTATAAAAATTGCTTAAAATTCAGGAGCAAGAAACAAAGCAACCAACTCAAAATTGGATCAAAGTTTAGAACAGACACTTCCTCGAGGGGATTCGTGGATGACAAGGAAGAAAATGAAAAAAAAATGCCCCACATCATTACCCATTAGGTAAACAGAAAATAAAACAGGATGAAATGACTCTGCACAGATATTAGGAGGGTGGAAGTCCAGCATGGCAATAACACCACTGGTGACAAACCATGGGTCCGTTGCTGCTGAAATTAAAGATGATACATCTGGGTTTGTCTGCAAAATAGTTAGGAGCTTCTTGAAAGTTTAACTGTATACTTTCCATAAGACAGTGCATTTATTTACCCCAGCGTGATAAAAATATATTCACACAAAACATGTACGTGAATGTTGCTATTCCCTCTTTTCTGAATTTCATAAAGAAAGAAACAACCCAAACACGCCCGCAAAGTCGTGGTGATGGAGAACAGTTTCCCAGAGTTTGGGGAAGGGGAGGATGTGCTGGCAAAGGGAAGGCACCAGGAGTATTCCAGTGTGAGAGAGCGGGCGTGTATCCTGTGTGCGATGGCGGTTCTGAGTCATAGAACCGGACACACTAAAACCTGGCTGTCTTTACGTTAATTTTTAAGCAAATAAATTAGTAAGTCTTCTTCATGTAGTCAAGGAAAAAAAGATCATCCTGAGTTTATGCCAGAAGCCTCAGTTATAATCTTTTTAATTATTCCTTTCCATCACTCCCTCTTCTTGGTCTAGATTCCAATGCTATTGTGTCCTGTTCTAACTCTCTTACTGATGCTATGCTAAGGTTGGAGAAAGACGTGATCTTTCTGTTGAATCTGATATTTCTAACTAGTCCATCTTTGCACAGATGGTGCATGTTTTTAAGAGATCACAGCTAGACTCTGATGTTGGGAGTCCCTAAAAACCACCCCAGGGTTGATGTCTCACCGGGAAGACTCACAGAACACGGCATATAGTCGTCCTCACAATGGTGATGTATTCCAACAAAGGATAAAGAAAAAGGACGTAGCATGTGGGGAAAAGGCCAGGAGAAGCGGATACAAAAGTCCCAGAGGCACACAGGACACACTTACCTCGTCCAGCCTGCAATGGTGGCCACCCCATGAAGTGCTGTTGAATGAGGATGCTCATTAGGGACTCAGTGCCCAAGGGCTTTGTTGGAATCTAATCATGTCTAGCATGGACCAGAGTTCCAAGCTCCCAGCAAGAGAGCAGACGTTCACCATAAATCACACTGTTATGCAAATTATTCAGGCGCAGTGAGTACTCCCAGCAGATCTGGAAATGATGGGAACCCTCCTGAAACCCAAGTTCTTAAACACTAGTCAAGGACAGTTTTGCGAGCAGACCTTTCTAAGGGTGGCAGCCTCCTATGTCCTATGTCCCCAGCTGTCCACCTCCAGCAGCATCTCCTTTGTGTGTTCTATGCTTTGCTTTCTGCAAGATCACAAAAATCTAACTTCCAGGTCACCTTGGTTTGGAAAAAAAATCTCTTTCAGGGAAAGTCTGCCTCCTAGCTCCTTAATTTTTATTATTATTATTATAATTAATGTTTTTCTTTTTTTAAATGTTGTTTGCTTGTTTTTATTATTTGTTTTGGGGGAGATGTGATTAGATTTATTTATGTCTTTAATGGAGGTACTGGGGATTGAACCCAAGACCTCAATGCAAGGTAATCACGCACTCTACCAACTGAATTGTCCCCTGCCCCCTCTTCATTCTTGCTTTCACGTAGAATGTCTGAGAATTGTGCATATTCTGACTGGATGAACATTTTATAATATTTTATATTTTATGCAACATCTTAATTTGTTTTCTTTTCATTTGAAGGGACAGACAGCTTGATCTATCTGCTGGATTGAAGAACATAAAAATCTACGTTGCTTTTTAACAGAGACGTGTGTTCAAAAGCAGCGACTTACCACCCATAGTCTTATTTGCCTGTTAGAAATTTGTTAGGGAATCTCCCCAGGATTGATGTGAAATAAAAGGAGAAGTGAACAGAAAAAGTCACTACAGTTGCCTCCACTGATGAGATACTGGGAGCTCTGGATCTGAAGGGTCCTGCTGAGTTGTCCCATTCGTGGGAAGTGCCCTGATTTTCACAGCCCTTCATCATCCAATATTGGATATCGGCTTTGGGAATATGACTTGGGGAATGGCCATGTCATGTCCTTGAGTTGAGGAGCCAAGGTCAGATCTGTCAGCTCCTTCCACCCTCAGTGGCTGGAAGAATTTTCACTCCAACGAGCCCAGGGAAGTGGGGAAGAGGATGTGGATCAGTGAAGCTAATAAATTATAACTAAGAGGCTGATTTTGAAATTTGTTCTACATACCTTTGCTTCTACAATTTATACAGAAAAGTTGCAGCTAATTAGAAGATAGGTAGGTTTGTGTTATATTTTACTTTCGACTTTTAAAATTGCGATAATAACTAGCCATGGTTGGAGACACTATCTTCATCATGCTATTTTTCCATAGTTAGCAATTAAGTCTTTGAACTATAATTAGAGTATGCCCATGGGTTGATTAATTTTACTGTTTGCTTCAAAATTTGACACTAAAAATCACTGAATATTTCATAAAAAATTTATCATGTTCTTAGTATTCCACTGTGGCTCATAGGAAACTGATCGTATTCGTGAAATAAATAGAATGTGATGGAACATGGTACCGAATGCCTGAAATTATTCACCATCTGGTGAATTCATTCTTCTGTGCTTCTTTTATTAAGATTGCTGTCAAGCCTCCCCTGTTTGGCATGTTGCGACATTGATGTGACCTACCCTTCACTTGGTGTAAAAGCAGTCATCGACTTGCTACAAAATAAGCAGGTTGAAATAACAGGACACAAATGGCATTATGATAGTCAACAAATAATCAATAATTTGAGTCAAGAGGTGCATTGTTCTCTAACACCTATAATGAAAAAGAATATGAAAAGGAATATCTCTATAGTATAACTGAATCAATATGCTCTACATCAGAAACTAACACAACATTGTAAATCAACTGTGATACAGTCAAAATAAAAGTCTATATAGATATATGGTTAAAAACTGCAATTACAAATCATTCAAATTCTGGTTCACTGGGAAATAGGACACACATACCTTGAGAAACAAAACAGTATCCTTTTTCCCTGACTTGTATATTTGCCCTAGGTTTACAGAGCACCTAGAATTTCCAGTTTCATAAATTGCCTTCCAGGTAATTTTGACCATGACCCCCTTCTCTCACAGAGCACGGGAGTGGAGGGAAATGTCTTCAGAGAAAACAGCTGAACTGACTTTCTCAGCATTTGGATAAATGTTTGCTAAACGTTCCCTGACTGAAGCCACTTAATTCTGTCCTAGGACTTTGGGGACTTTAATGGGTAAGTAGTAGCAGATTTAGTTTGAAGATTGGGGTGTAAAAGAAGGTTCTGGATCATGAAATGCCACTTATTCATTTGGCCCAACTGCAGGAAATTAAAGATCCAAGAAGACAGGAGGCAAGGACTGGAGGTTAGCAATGATGTGCCAAAGAGACATTATATCCATGTTGTGACTTCACACAGGAACAGCGCTGGGGGTAGCAATTTTCAACTCTGGAGTCAAGGGATTAAAGACTGGAAAAGATACCTCTCTAGTTTAAGTTAGGAGAGAGCACACTTAGCAACAGAAATACACTGTCCCCAGAGGGTACTGCTCCTCCTCTCTTTTTACTCTTTGGTTTTATGTCCTCAGGTTCACATGGTCATGACTTTCATGTGGTCAGGAAGTGAATGGACAAGTATCTAGTGATTACACAACAAAAATGCTATTAAATGAAATAGTGACAACAAACATGCCATTAAGCAGCAACAGGGTAGAAATGGTTAATAATATGGTGTGTTTTCAGCATTTATTTATGTTCCTTTTTTTTTAAAGTCTTCATATTTGAGTACAGATAAATATCTGCTAATGTGAACTAAACATGCATTAAAATGTTTATAAGGGTGTATATTTCTCAGTCATTACAGTTAATTACAATTTTAAGAATTTCTGAGTGTTCCATTTACTTGAAGTTTAACATTTTAAGAAGTGTAGAAATAATAAAATCAATGTTTAAGGAGCCTGAAAAAAATGCAGGTGAAATGTTAACAAAACATTGGAGAATAGATTGAATAAATTAATAGGCAAAGGAAAAAAACTCTGAGATGGGAAAGAAGGACAAAGGACATTGAAGATGCAGAAGGCTGAAAATCAGATAGGCAGAAGGTATATGCTAGTCAGAAAGGGGGTTCCCCGACAATTAGTATGAGCTCCTCAGGTTTAGGGGGTACACATCCCTCCCACTGCATGTGACTCTCATTTCATTTCTGACACCATTTTACGAGACAATTTCTTTTACAAAATTGTTTTTTGGTTGAATTATAGTCAGTTACAGTGTGTCAGTTTCTGGTGTACAGCCAATATGTTGCTATAAAATAGTATTTTTGATAATTAGAAGTAAATTCAATAGAAAATAAAAATTAAAACTTTTTTCTTAATAATATTAAATAACATTTATGTGGAAACATGAATCTATTGTATAAGCAAAAATAAAGCAAGAAGATAAAATTTAATAATGATGTGGTTTAGATGAAGTACGTGAACAGCGCTGTTGTCAGTATAAACTATGTTGTGCTTTCTGGAGAGCAATTTTACAGTAACTAAGAAGATCAATTCAAATTTGTATATCCATCATTTCTTGTAATAGCAAGCAAAAAACTTAAAAGAAAAAAAATAATTTGGCGAAAAGGAGGGGAAAAAAACTATTCAAAGATTTTTATAACAAATGCCTGTGACAACCATGAGCAATTAGAAACAGCTAAATTCCCCCACATGGGAGCAAACTAAAAACAAAATGAATGCTAGGTTTCAAAATTCCTCATAGGTGGGCAATGTTAACACTGAATGTGCTAAGTAATAATAGGGTTGTCTGCAATGTTTGCATGCATTAAAAAGATGTCAAAGAGAGGATGAAACGTATAAATAGCTTTGAGTTTATTTTCAGTTTTTATGTGCATTTCTTCAACGTTAACGTACGTAAAAAAACTAGTTGCTAAAAATAGCTGGAAGTGCATCATAATATATGATAAAAAGGTAACTGTCTTTCAACATTCAGAATTAAAGAGTAAGGGTACTGTGGCTTATCCACATCGATGGAAACATTTTTTATTCTAAGTTTTTTTTTATTTTGGAAGAAAAACAATCAGTGTTTCCACAGCCTCGTTTGCCTGTATTTATAAAACAGGAGGCAGTGAACAAAAACAGAAACTAAGAATAAGAAAAGCAAGGTGTCAGTGTCTACGCTCTACTGAATTGTGGCACCAACAAGACACAAATCACAGCCTGAATTACTCAAGACCTTGGATATTTGCTCTTGTTTATGAACTGTATAGAGTGCTTATTTCCTGCCTTTCATGAGGCCAACAGCCAATCTTTCCCCACCATATTTATGATGCTTTTCTTTCGTTTCTTTTTTTTTTTTTAAGGGTTGTTTTATACTTGGCAGTATCTAAATGTTGTGTCTGGAATTTCAATAGGATGAGCTGTAACTCAGCGTTCTCTGAGTGAAAGAGAGCGAGCTCACCGCTGGAGGAAGGGTGATGATCCTTAGTAGACTGAAGTGGGAGGTAAATATTATTGTGACCTGGTGCCTTTCAATACGCCATCTCATGGCGTCCTCAAATATTGTGTGGGGTGGGACTTTCATTGCCCACTTCCCAGCTGAGGACATGGTAAGGAAGGAAGCAGGTTTCAACGGCGGCTTATCTGCATCAAACCCCACGGTGGATGGACCAACTACACTGACTAGAGTGTGTAGAAGATGACATCGTTGGCATGTCCTCAGATCAAGTAGGCTGGGACAGCATTGCACAAAGATCTCCAGCCAAGTGCTTGAAGGTCATTGCCTAACAAGGGACCATACACACCGACATCCTGTGTCTGAAGTTCTGCCTAAAAGTCTACGTCCTACCTGTAGTATTTAACTACAATTTGAGGTAAAGATCAGATTCCTTATGGGGAATCCAAAATGGTAGCCAATTTCGAATGGTTCACTCCATGAGAAAGGAAACAATACTTTTCTAAACCAGTGTTTATCTGGGAGCAATAAATACACTGGCAGTGAAATATCATATTTTATGTTTATTTTTTTCCCTGAAAGAAAAAAGAATGTATAGTTTTGGTAGCCCTTATAGATTCTTCCAAAACTCCATTAAATTAGTTAAATTGAAAAACTGATTATCAACAAATGCTTGTACATATTTTTATGGAGAGTAAGCATTCATTCAGCCCATATTTTCTTCCCATTTGCTTTAAAACCCGGTTAGGGCTTCAACTTCTTGCCAACATTGAGGAGAAGAAACAGGATTTGATGTCCTAAATGGAAGAAGAAGAAAAAAAAAACTAAAATACTTGAGAAATGTTTATATACATTTAAAGGAATCCAAATCATACAACACATGTTCTTTGATCGTGATTGAATTATACTGGAAGTTGATAATAGAAACATATAATAAAATTATCCAACTATATAGATCCAATATAAAATGATTATTATCCATGAATCAGAAAATAAATTAGAAGACATTTTAATGGAATGATAATGAAAACACAACTTATTAAAAATTACAGCGTGCAGCTAAACTACTCCCTAGAGTAAAATTTATAATACAAGGTACACATATTAGAACAGGAAGATGGTCTCAAAGACTTCAGTTCCTTAAGAAAGGAGAAAAAGCAAAGCAAATTAAAACCATATGGAGCCACAGAAGACAAAGATAATAAAGTTGGTAGCAGAAATCAATGACAGAGAGAAAATTGTAACAGACCAATGCAAGAGAGCAAAAACTTGGATTTTTCAGATGATAAATCAAGTTGTTAAAACTCAAGAAAGAAGACACATTTTACCCCATGTTAGAAATGAGGGGGGACAGCACCCAAAGATCTACGGATACAAGAGAAGAATTACAAAATCTTATGAATAATTTTATGTCAATAAATTTGACTTGGATGAAATAAGCAACATTTTTTTGAAAGCCACGAACTCCCACCACTCACTGTAAAAGATAGTTCTATATGCATTTTAATTATTTTTTTTAGTACAATATGTTCTCACTAAAAAACTAAAAAAACAACCACCACATGAAGAAAAACAACAAAGCTCCAAGTCTATACACCTTCACTGGAGACTCTACCAAACATTTAAGCAAGTAGACATTGGAGAGAGTTCCCAGAGCAATCTAAGAAGCTGAGTTATTCTGAAAGCAAGACTGGAAAAGGTACTACAAAGTACACATACAATAAAATAAACCCCGCACACAGCATTTTTGTAAACATATACTCAAAACATCCTAAGAAAATTTTAGCAAGTGAATCCAATGTATTAAAAAGCACACTCTAACAAATTGGGGCTTCTTCCAACGTTATAGTGTTGGTTGAACATTGTAAAATAAAGTATAGGTGTTCAGCATATCGAAAGACTAAAAAGAGCACCGTAGGATTTCAAAATTCAATACGTTACAATTATCTATTGAAGAATGTGGTGTTGGAATAAATATAGAGGAAAAAAATTAATGGAATAGAAAAGAAAGTCCTTAAATAAACACACAAGTGGATGTAAAACTGATTTTCAACAAAGGTACAAAAATAATTCAGTGGAGAAAAGGTAAGGTTTTTAATAAATGGCATAGAGGATCTCAAGGTATTTCCACGAAGCATGAGGAAATGTTTGGGGCTGATGAATAGGTTCATTATTTTGATTGTGATGGTTTCATGGCTGTATATATTTGTATCAAAACCCATGAACTCACACACTTTAAACAGTTGCAATTCATTTTCTGTCCATCTTACTTCAGTAAGTAAGTCCTTCTAAGGTCCCCTTGTTTTGAATACTGTAATGATTTAGGCAAAATATTTGCATTCAAATTGGCAATTACTAATCATTTTAGTTTTATCTAAATTCATATGCATTAAAATAGCCTGTCTCTACAAAATCGTATACAGAACAAAATACTAAAGTCACTCATGAAATTTACCAAAACAGATCCCAGATTCTCAGATGTTTGTAGAGGAAGGTGGTGATATTCAAATCATGCAAAATAAATTCCAATAAACAAGACGCATCTGAGGACCAAAGTTCAGTCAGGTCATTTGTACGCTCTGCATGACTGGTCAGTAATTACTAGAATTTCTCGTTAAAGTAAAATTTAGAGAAAAAGTGTCTCGGAAATTGAAAGGTCCTTATTATTTCTTTGTGAGGAAAAAGGGATTGACAACTTTTAAAAAGACAGACCAAAAACAAAAAGGAAAGAAATCTTTATTTTTTCATGGTTATCATTTTTATTTAGCATTCCTTTGCTTTTGTTTCGCGTTGGCAACAACCTCACACACACACAGAGACACACACACTTCACTTTATTATGGTTACAGATGATTCACCGCATTTTTATTATTTCTAAATGTCAGAGTAACTCTTTCTCGTATCTTATTGTACCCCACCTTGGAAAGCAATGATGTGTCAGTGGTTTGGTACAAGTCAACTTCCCTTTTGTGTAGCTCCAGGTCAAGAAATTAAACGATAATTTTATCTCTTCCAAAAGGAAATGCATTTTGATGGTATAATTTTTTTTCTCTTAAATATGTGTCCCCTAAGGTAGCTATTTAAGGGATTCACTAGATCAGGAGCTAAGAGACATGCAGGGAAGGACAGATGAAGAATCACGTTTTATATTTTTGTGTCTGCCAGGCTGTGATCCGCAGGTAAAATTGCACCTGAGTATCCTCTCGTTCTGGCCACGTGATGCATCTCATACGTCAGGTAGGAGGGGACCCTTCCCCATCCTTGGGCTCGGAAAGGCACTGTGAACATTGTCTATCAGGATAATTATAATCTTGGAATCATAAAAGGTTAGAAATACATTTTTCCTTCACTGGTTATTAGTCATGAAGGAGAGGTTTTTAAAATCTCTCTGACCCTTCGTGTTTTTTGTTTGGTTGGTTGGGTTTTGAATGTGAGAAAATCTATTTTGTTTTAAAAGAACATAGATGAGAATTCCTGTGTGCCTTCAGGGTCCTTGCGGTTCTGAACTTCCCACTGGCACAGAAGGAAGAGCTCTCAGATTTTTTTTTTAATAAACCTATTGAGATGTAAGCAGGACAAGAAGTAGGGGAAAGTGAAGGTTAAAACCTCACATCAAAAATCGAGTAGGACCCTTTGCATAATAAATCCCCTTAGGGGTGACCTCTATTGCAGGTGGCTCTAACCTCAAATCAGGTCACAGGTAGCTTTTGACTTGTCACAGCAATGACCTGTCCTAGCTAGGTGTTCCAAATGAGGGCTTTTTACCCATAACAACATGTCCACTCAATTATCCATCAGATAGGTAGAAAAGTATTACGCTAATGGTCTCAATTTCAAATTCTTACATAGAAACATGGTTGTTTAAAGCAAATTGAATGTGCTCAGTTCCCTCCAGGGTGCATTTATGAGCACTTGAGCAAGGTGCCGACAGGCTGGTAGAGTTTGAAAGCCATTCATTTAGACATTAATTGCTTTTTGAGGAAGACTTGATGGCAGTCAATCTGGAAGGAATACCATCTCAGGCTTAAGGCGTGACTCTCAGTATCCAATCATATTTTATATTTATGTGTATTTTTATAATTTATCATATATGGGTAAGTAGATTAAATGTAATAGTGGAGAAATGAAGAGCATCATAGTGGAACACAAAAGGATGTTCAGATATGACTGTGAATGTCAGGAGGAACTTCAGATAGAGATGGTATTTTGTTGGCCATTAAAGGACAGATTGGAGTTTCCTCTTGAGCTGTAACAAATGTGGTGGAGAACTGCAGATAATAGAAGAGATACAGTCATGACAGGACAGTGGCTTTGGTTGTGTGAGAGCAGGCAGCTAGCTAGATATGAGCAGAGAAAGGGGGATGGGGCAAGTGGCAGAAAGTCATACATTGTGAAACAACAGGGGACCTGGGACAGACCAAGAAAAAGAGGATCCTCTGGACTGATGAAAAAAAAAAAAAACATACTTTCTGGGTTGACAAATGTCCTGGAGGCAGAAGGGTGGGACAGGGCAGGAATCCCCACCATTTGAATGTAACCTTTCGATCATTATGACCTCCATCCAAATGTAGCCTTTTGCTTATGATACCTCCATCCGAACGTCACCTTTTGTTCATTATGACCTCATCCAACTTCCCGACCAAGACAAAAATAAGGATGAAAAATCCCCCCTTCCCGCCTGGGAAAGTGGGGCTGGGATGGAGATCAGGAAAGATGACCCCAAACCCCTCCCCACCAGTGAATATTCTGCCCATTCATTTTTACACTCACATAGCCAGCTACCCACCTGAGTCTGCCCGCTCTTTTCTTGAGAGCAAACTGTCTATGTCTTAATAAATCCTTGCTTTGCTTTCTTACCCTCCATGTCTTGTCTCTGAATTCTTCCTGCGACAAGAGAAGCACCTCTTGACCCCAGTAATTGGGATGGAGCTACTGGTCTTTAGAAAAACAAAGATCATACATTTGACTTTTATCAAATACAAAAATAAAAGTAAAACAGGGAAGGATGCTTGAGAAGCATGGCGCTGAGCTGGACCATTGAAAATCCAGTAAGAAGGCCGCTGGAAGCAAACAAATTCATTTCCGGCTTACGATTATTAAATGCAATCTTCAACTTAAGTCACTTTTCATTTAGGTGACATTTTCTTTTTTTCCAGTGCTAGACAGCCCGATCGCAGAAGGGAAAAAAGTGGAAATACTCAAATGGAAAGAAGTGGAGGATTCTAGGTGGTGTGTACAGAAAATATGATACCAGAATTCATTGAAATGACTGCACACCTGCTGTGTTTCAGAAAGGGCACAGAAAACGAAGCTGTCCTGGGAGTACGTGATCATGGGACTTGAACTCTGCACACCTGCCAGGGAGCAAGTTTGGGGATCCTAAATTAGGTCACAGAGATGATGAGGGGACAATAAAACCAGAATCCTGAAATGTGAAAGGCTGTGGTCAGAGAGAGGAATGCAAGTTAGGTAAAGAAATCTTGACTCTGAGAACATTGAAATGGAGACAGCAGAGAGGACCCTATGGAACATTTTAAGCCTCAAAATGTCTCTATTTATTCATTGATTGAGGGTCATTGCTTTGCTAGAAGCATAAGACACTCATCTTGAAACTTACTATCAACCAGACCAGCGCATTTTATATCATAAGTGAAAAAATGTGTTTTTCACCAAATCTTTCTCATCCTCACCTGGCAGGAGAGTTTAGCGACAAGGAAATGAAGACTTAAAGGAATTCAATTAAATTCAACTAAATGCCTCCAAACAAGCAACCAGTTAATTGCCAAACCCGGTAGGAGTCAAAATTAGTTCTATCTGGCAGCAAATTGGCTTCTGATTATTGCTTTCCTGGAAAGAACACTGCCCCACATGGGAGGCAAAGAATGCATCGCATGCTACTATCACACCTCGTGGCGGTACACTGTGAGAAGATTAAATTGGAATGAAAAATAAGTATCTGGGCAGAAAAATCTCAAGTGCAAACAGTATGGGAAGTGACGAGACATACGTCTTCCCGGAATCTTTCAGAACTTCAGGCGATTGAAAACAAGACAATCAAAGATGGTGTGTTGGGGTTTCGTATGTAGCAGAGCATCTCCCTCACTGAGATCTACTGAAGGTCAGCTCACGACACAAGGGTTTGTAAAAATAAATGATGAAGGAGAAAAAAAAAGGAAAAGTAAAAGAAAAAAAATTAAGAAGAAGGTATGATTGAAGGTACCACTTGGATAAAGCGAATGTTCTGCAGAAATAAGAGAAGGAAGACATTGTATCATGACAAGTCCTAACACTTGGCATTCAAGGAGCAGATGCAAATTTGTTAAATGTTTGCTTTCAGCCAATCACATACAGATTCAACACGTATGTGATGACATCATTTTGGGCCAGACAATTGCTGGGCACTGGGTGTTGGGGTGCACGGCATGAGCCCTAAATTTGCCCCTGCAGAAACCCCACTGATTCAATCTAGGAACCTCCCTCCCCGCTGCCCAAAATGCACATGTGCAATTCACAGACTCCAGGATTTGCAAACATATTGCTCATACCTGTGTAAACATGTGGCTGTTACAACAGAATCCTTTGGTAATACCCTAAGAGTCAGGGTGTGTGGCCAATATTCTCATTCATACGTGGGAGTTTCAGAGACCAGAGGGGGATTGAAGAATATTTCCACTCTTTAGAAAGGCTATGTTTTCTGCCAAAGGACACTGGGAGAGGAGACAGTTTGCTTGACAGAGAGGGCTCATTTAATTAAGAGCAAATGTATGTGCTATTAATTACGAATTTATTTCCACTTCTGTATATAGTATTTTATTCAATCTGCCAAGAGTTTTGTGTTACGTGATTTCAGTTCTGAAGAAATGTAAATAAGGATGCTTTAAAATTGTAACAAATGAGCAAATGGTCTATGTATCTGTATGTGTTAAATTTGTATTGCTGTGTAACTGGTTGCCATAAACTTAGAGATGGGGAAAAAAACCACATTTATGACCTTATGTTTTCAGTGGGTCAGCTGTCTGGCCATGGCTTTGCTGGTCCTCTGAGACCCTGGCTCACTGCCTGCAGTAAAAGTAGCAGGTGAGTCCTCATTCTTATCCAAGGCTCAGGGTCCTCTTCCAGGCTCACATGGATGCGGGCCAAATTCATTTCCTTGTAGTTCTAGGGATCAGCGTGGCTTCTTCTCAGCCAGCAAGAAAGAGTCTTTGCTGCTTGGAACTGCCAAGAGCAGGAAAAGGCTAAGCTCCCTTTTAAAACACTCATCTGATTAGGTAAGACCCACCCCAATAAATGCCCTGTTGGTCTACTAAAAATCAGTTGCGTAGGCACCTTACATCTGCCAAGTCTTGTCTCCTTTGTTATAAAATGTAACATAATCACTAGTGTAACATCACATTGCGTTCACAAACTCCCACCTGCTCAACAGGAGGGAATTATACAATGGTGTAAGTCACTGAGAAACATTATAAATTTGATGACCTGTAATACGTTTATATAGAGAGAGAGATCAAGAAAGCATAGTTTTCCTGTTTCCTTGCTGTCGACAAGCTCAAAATTTACAAAACAAATTGTAATAATTTTTAGGAACAGTTTTTTTTATCACATTTCCATGGATACCTTGCTTTAGGAAATGTTTAAAGGAGGAGAAATATATCGCATAAACTTTGTTAGAATTTCTTCTTTTCATTTTCCCCTCTGTCGGCTTTTCAATGGCTTTTGCTTCAGTGTTGGTCCAATGAAATTCTAAAATTTGTGCAATTTGGAAAATAAAAAAGTATAAACCTAGTTTAAAAAATAATTGTTTGTGATTAAATTCCCCCAAATGAGAAGAGCTAAGAATGGATGACTGTTTATAAGGAGCTGCCTATGACATAAGAGATTTTTTTTCCTCCAATTTTGAAGTTATTCTCTGAGTCTGTTCCTTCTTTCTCTGCCCTTGAGTTCATTTTACAAATACAGGTAACCCCTGTTTTTGGAAAGTTCCTGTTAGACCACTTTGATTTTATAAAGAACAACATTGCTGCCTGTTTTCACTAACTATGAACTTCAGGTGACTATGATGAGTTAATGTACGTCCATCAATTGCCAGAAACATACCACTGTGATGAGGGATGTTGATAACGGGGCAGATTATGAATATGCAGGGGAATGGGGTATATCAGAAACCTATACCTTCCTCTCAATTTTTCTGAGCATCTAAAACTACTCTAAAGAAATAGTCTATGAAAAAAGTCATAGGAGAGCAGTATTGTCATACACTATAGGCGAATCCAAGGAGTTCATGCCTGAAAATGCACTAGAAGAAAAGTTGGTTCAAGAATTACAAAGCAAACATAATTTCATGTAAACACTTTCTAAGTTTTTCATGTTCTTTATTTAATCTAAATTCATATTTCAAATGCTGACTTCAATACTCTGCGGCACAATTAATTATAATTTTAGTTGGAAGGGACTGTAGAGGTGTGTATAAATTTGTACAACTGAAGTGACTGACTTTTCTTGTGTTTTCACACATGAAATTTTATCTTCCTCTATATTTTTAAGAAGAATTTAGAGGCCTCCTTTTAAATGATAAGTTACATCACTGTAGATTTCAATGTGTGCCTCAAAATTAAGAAGAAAAACCAATGACAACTTTCTCTTGGAAATTATTTTATTTAATTTAGAGTCATTAAAAATTGGCTTAGATGGCATTATTGCTTTAGATTTGTAAGGATCTGATAAGTCGGAAAAAAAGTGGAGAATTTTCTAGAAGGAGTTTCACCATACTTTTTTCAATTATAACTCTTTGTCTGAAAATGTATGATTACACACGGGAAGTTGCCATGTAGCTGGAGTCAGGTGAGTTACTGAAGGGCGTGGCCACTGGCCACGTGCAGAGACGTGGCTGAGAAACAGGAGGGGAAAGAATTAGATGGATTGGCTAATATCTCAGACACTGGAGACTTAATAGCGCTGACAAAATAGGTCAAAGAAAGAAGCAGTACATTCTGTTGACTCTTATTTTGTGATCGGCTTTATTCCTTTGATAACCATGTACGTTTACAAAGCTAAATCTCTGAACTGTTCTTAGAAACAGGGACCAGTACTTATATGCAAATTTTAAATCGGTTCTATCTCTCAATGAGTTGCTCTTCCTAGAATAAATTTCGTTAAGGGGCGAGAAGGGATAGACTGAGATTTCAAAATTGTAGAATAGATAAACAAGATTACACTGTATAGCACAGGGAAATATACACAAAATGTTATGATAAATCACAGAGAAAAAAATGTGACAATGAGTGTGTATATGTCCATGAATGACTGAAAAATTGTGCTGAACACTGGAATTTGACACAACACTGTAAAATGATTATGAATCAATAAAAAATGTAAAAATAAAATAAAATAAAATAAAGACTTCATAGAATATCAAAAAGAATTTTTTTAAAAACTAAAGTTCTAACCAAAAACAGTAGCAGTATCATCATAAGAAGGAAATGAGTTAATGTTCATACAGTGCTCGGGACAAGGTCTGGCACATGATAATTCAGACTTAAGGTTTTATACAACAAAAACCCTGAGCTTACAGAGATGACAGTCACATCCCAGACTCTGCCAGCGTGGTGTGGATTACCAGGACATTAAAAAAAAAAAATGATACATGATATGTAGGTAATAGCTTCTGATGTGGTCACTTTCAATTGGCCACTAAAATCCATACTCATCAAAAGATGGAAACTGATGAGGCATCAGAAAATCAGCACGAAGGGCAATACTGGTACCCAGAGCTTGGATTTCTTTGCCATAAGTTTCAGACTGGGGAACAGGCTCTGACCGACTTCCTCTTCCTCCTGTGAAGCAGGCGCCATGCTTCTTGGATGGTCTTAAGACACTGGGGGTGAACTGTAACCAGAGATCTAGGCAGGGGCTCTAAAGTAAGGAATGTTTTTGAGAGTCTTTTTCCTCATTACCCTCCTCTTTCTAAATCCCTTCAGAGATAAGTGATGTGAGAAATAGCCTGGAAATCAGATAGAGGAACAGTTGTCAAAAAACATATTATTCACTGGAAGGTATAATTCTTGTAAGTAAAATGGCTGGGCAGAGGACAATTAGAACTATATTTCTTCTGAACTATGTCATTTCACAGTAAAATTAATAATAATAATAATAATAATAATAATAATAATAATAATAATAATAATAATTAATAAAAAATAATCAGCTTTATATGGGAAATCAAAAAGAGTAAATACATTAATTGCCATCTTAATGCTGGGGATGGCCAGGTTGTGCGTATATAAAGATGCTCTCCAGTTGTGAATCTGACCCGCAGATTAAGCCAAGTCTTATGCACAAATCTGGTCTATGAGTGAATGTGAGGATAGATCACTATGTGCTCATTCAACGATGGATAGCGGGAGAGAAAACACACACACACACACACACACATGCACCCCTATAGAGGTGGTACGTCTTCAGCTTGGGAAGAAACTTACCCCAGATGAATTGTGTGATACGCCTAAAAGAAGACAAAAAAATGACCTGCCATTTATTTATATGATCTTACTGGTTTAAATATTGAGCATTCACATGTACAAGCTGCTATGACAGAATGTGAAATTCAACAATGAACAAAACAGCCGAGGTCTATGCTCTTGGGGAACTTACATTTTAGTGAGGTTAAAAAAACATTTTTTGGGGGTGAAGGGTATAAGCTCAGTCGTAGAGTGTGTACTTAGTATGAGGTCTTGGGTTCAATCCCCAGGACTGCCATTAAAATGAATGAATGAATAAATAAATACATAGATAAATAAGCAAATAATTTAATTATCCCAACCAAAAAAAAAAAAAAACCCACTATAAAACAACACAAAGTAATGGGAAGAGATGCTCTTAGCAAGGAGCTGAAGGAGGTCTTATCAACATATCACATTAAGTAAGCATTTGTGTTCAATATAGGATGACACTGGAAAGGTGGAGCTTGAGAGGAAAGCTATAGTGTTGGTGGGGAGCATCAAGGAGCTGAGAAGAGAGTTGAAAATTCATATCAGAGGATGGCAGGAGTCCAGATGTGAGATCAGATAAAGAAGATATGAGAACTTGAGCACTGGAGTGTTAGCAAGGTGGAGATACATCAGACATTCAACAGTAGAAAGTTCCCAGAAAAGATGACCTTGGTGTAGTTGTCAAAACACTGACCTTGTACCATGGTACCCACCATACCTGTGCTCTATATGCAACTTGATGAGGAAAAACAGGACAAAGATGGCTATAAATACATATAAACATACGTGTGACATTGGTAGGGAGAAGCTTTCCATAAAATATGGTCCTTGTAATGGAGCAGAACAGAACCAATCTGACTCCATATGAGATCTGTTCCTTTTGCTTTAACCCTGTGCCCTGTTTTCTAGGTTTACTCTTAGTAACTTTTGTAAAAGAATGTTGCCTTTAGCCTGAAATATTCAGGAGAACCTGTTCTCAAGGCTCTGAACTTTAAGGATAGTAACACTTTCGCACTCTTATAAAGATAACAAGTTGCAGAATAGAAAATCACATTTGTTTTGTTGGTGGTTTTACAGGGGCACCGTGACCTGACCTACCTGGACAGCTGCAAGAACAAAGGATTTGAAGAACATAGAATTTCTACACCCAGAATTTTGCAACAACCAACAACATCCTTTTTAGCATAAAAGGGGCCTGAATTCTGACTTGGAGAGGATGGTTCTCCAGGACATTAGTCTGCCATCTTCTAGGTCTGCCAGCTTTCTGAATAAATCCACTCTTCCTTGCCCCAACACCTTGACTCCTGATTTATTGGCATGTTGTGCAGCGAGCAGAACGAGTTTGGACTTGGTGACAGTAACTTGACCCCAGTAACCTCCCAGCCATGGTTACAGAGCAGTTCAGCCCACCAGTAGACCTGGGCTGGGAAGACAGGCCATTAGAGCCAGGTCTGCAGACCTGAATCCTGGATTTGGACACTAAAGCAGTCCTGAGACTCATTTCCAGTCCCTCTCAGCCGCAGTACAGAGCCAGGGACATACTGGACTTGGCATGACCCACACCTGTCTTCACACTTCATAACAAGCCCGCTGTCTGAAGACCCAACTGTGGACCTTGAAGTAGACCCTTGTTCCAGCATCACCTTACTGAACAAGGGCCTGGAGGCAGCCCAGTCATCCTAGAGACAAGACAGGATTTATACCCATCATAAACCCCACCATAGTCTTAGCCACGGTCTTGTGAACTGCCTCTAATTCAGCATGAGTGTCATTCTGGATGTAGTCCCATCAGTACAGGATACCAACAGGAGAAGGCCTGTTGAAACTGCCAAAAACAATCTGTAAAGACTGGTAGAGCTACTTGCTCCTGAAAATGCACCAATACCAACACAAGGCTACATGATCCTGAAAAATCAGGTAGATAATAAAGCTACAGTATTAAAGATACAATAATCGACCCCAAAGAAAAAGAGATCTACAAATTGTCTAACAAAAAAAATCAAAATGATTATCTTAAATAAACTCAATGAAATGCAAGAGAACACAGACAGACAACAAAATGAAATCCTGAGGACAATATGTTAAAAAAAATGAGTTTAATAAAAAAATAGAAACCACAAAAAGAACAAAACAGAAATCCTGGAGATAATCACGGTGAATCACAGAAGTGACTCATAGAAGAGGGGGAAAAATCAATAGAGAGCTTCAACAGAGGATCTGATCACACAGAAGGAAAAAATCAGTGAAATAAAAAAAAAGAGTATTTTGAAACTGGTCAATTGGAGGAGAAAAAGAATAAAAAGGAAAAAGAATGGAAAAGAATGAATTATTGGGCAGCATTGCATGTATGAATGTACGCATCATGGGAGTTCCAGAAGGAAAAAGAAGAGAGAAAGGGGAAGACATTTGATTGAAAGAAATAGTAGATGAAAATGTCCAAATCTTGGGGGATGTGTTGAAATCCCAGTACAGGAGGTTCAAAGAACCCCCAATCTGAAGAAGATTATCCCAAGATATGTTATAATCAACATGTTAAAGGTCAAAGGCAAAGAAGTAACTTCCAAAGCAGCAAGAGAAAAATAATTCATCACATACTAGGAAAAACCCGCCTTCCTGCTCCCCGTAAGTCTATCATAGGATTTCTCAGCAGAAACCTTGCAGGCCAGGATGGACTAGGATGACATACTCAAAGTGGTGAAAAAAAAAAATAAAAAGTCAACCATGTATATTAAACCTGGCAAAACTGGAATTCAGAGATGAAGGAAACATAAAGACATTCCCAGAGAAACAAAAGCCGAGGGAGTCAATCCACCATGAAACCTGATTTAAGAGAAATGCTAAAGTGAACTCTTCAAGTTGAAATAAAAAGACACAACATGAAAACATAAAACAGTATAAAACTCACTGGTAAAGGTAAGTATATGGTCAACTCAGAGTCCTATAATATTATAATGGTGGTGCATAAATCATTTTTTATCTCTACTATAAAAGCTTAAACAAAAATAGTATTAAAATAACTAGCTACAATAATCTCTTAATGGCTGCATACTACAAAAGCTGTAACGTGTCATGGCAATAGCTTAAAATGTGACAGAGAAAAGATGCAGAATTTTTGTATGCAATGGAAGTAAGTTGTTATCAGCTTAAAAGTGACGGCTTTATCCATAAGATATTTGATGCAAGCCTCGTAGCAACCACAAAGAATAAAACCTAGATTTGGTGCAGAAAAGATACAGATCAAATAATTTAAAAAGGATATCACTACAAAATACAAATCACAAAGCATGGCAATGAGAGGAAGGAAGTAACAAAAGATCGTGAAACATTAACAATCAACAAAATACTAATAATAAGAACTTGCTTAGCAATAATTACATTAAATGTAAATCAGTTAAATTCTACAATCAAAAGACACAGACTGGCTGAGTGAATCAGAAACCATAATTCAACAATATGCTCAATATGCTGCTTTTTCTTTTTTTCCTTTTTTTTTTGATGGGGGAGGGAGGTAATTAGGTTTATTTGTTTATTTATTTTGGAGGAGGTACTGGGGATTGAACCCAGGACCTTGTGCATGCATAAATAGACCTTCATTCAAACTCAGCTCAAGAGACAAGAAGGTCATTATATGGTGATGAAGGAGTCAGTTCATCAAGAGTGTATACCCAAGATTGGAGTACCTAATAATTTAAATTTAACATTTGCAGATGGGAAGGAAGAAATAACAGCTATTCAATAACAGTAGAAGATTTCAATACCCTACCTTCAATATTGTCTAGATTATCAAGACAAAAAATCAATGAGAAAAGCAGACTTGAATCACACTGTAGATCACATGCACCTAATAGATGTGTATAAAACATTCCATCCAAAAGTGACATAATACACATTTTTTTTATTCACTGAGTTATAGTCAGTTTACAATGTTGTGTCAATTTCTGGTGTACAGCACAATGCTTCAGTCATACATGAATATACAAATATTCATTTGCATGATAATACACATTGTTTTGAAGCATCTACAGAATATTCTAAATGATAGATCATAATTTGGGCTACAGAGCACCTTACCAAAATTGAGAAGACTGGAAGACAATGCCCAGACTCATTTTATGAAGCCAGCATTCCCTCATAGCAAAGCTAAACCAGGACATTACAGGAAAATAAAACTACAGACCAATATCTCTGACAAACACTGGTGCAAAACTCCTCAATACAACACTAACAAATCAAATTTAATAGCACATTAAAAGAAGGATGCAACGTGATCAAGTAGTATTTATTCCTGGGATGTGAGGATTTTTCAGACTGTAGATATCACTAAAAGTGACATACCATATTAATAAAATAAGGGATAAAATCATATGATTATCTCAGTAGATTCAGAAGAAAACATTTTGACAAAATTGAATTTAATATCATTTTATTATAGAAACTCCCAAGAAGTTAGTTATGAAAGGAATGTACCCCAACATAATAAAGGCCATTTAAGAAATCCTGAGGAAGCAGAAGAAAGTGGATGGGAACACACTTTCTAATTTCATACTATATTTAAAAGCTATAGTAATCAAAACGGTATGGTATTGACACTAAAAAAAAAGCGTTGGTCAATGGACTAGAACAGAGGAACTGGAATTAACCAGAAATAAACCCTCATGCATACAGTCAACTAATCTATGACAGATGTGTCAAGAATACGCAGTTGAGAAAAAACAGTCTCTTCAATAAATGGTGATGGGAAAACTGGACATCCACAGTAAAAGAGTGAAGGCGGACTCTTATCTCAGACCATATGCAAAAAACAAAAACAAACAAATGAAAAAAACCTCAACGTGGATTAAAGACTTAAACAAAAGCCCTGAAACTGTCAACCTTTTAGAAGGAAACACAGGGGGAAATGTTATTGACATTGGTCTCGGCGATGATTTCTTGGAAAAGATACCAAAAGCACGTGCAACAAAAGGAAAAAAATGGAGTAAGTTGAACTATATAAAACCAAAAGGCTTCTGCTTGGCAAAGGGCACCATCCAAAAAATGAAGATAAAACCTATAGCTTGGGAGGAAATATTTGCAAACCACGTATCCAATAAGGGGTTAATATCCCAACTATACAGGGAAATCATATAACTCCATATTAAAACAAAACAAAATGAAACAAAAACAAAAACAAAAAACCCAATTAGTTAACTTAAAAATGGGCAAACAATCTGAACAGACAATTTTCCAAAGAACACATACAGATGCCACTGGAAGGTGCTCAACATCACTAATTATCAGGCAAAGACAAATCAAAACCACAATGAGGTATCACTTCACACCTGTTAGGATGGTTATTACCAAAAAGACAAGCAATCGGAAGTGTTGATGAGGATGTAGAGAAAAGGGAACCATTGTGCACTGTTGGTGGGAATGCGGACTGACCCTGTCATCCTGGAAAACAGTATGGAGGTTCCATGGAAATTAAAGATAGAGCAGCCATAGGACCCAGCATTCCCACTGCTGGAGATAGATACAAACATAAATTTACTTTTTTAAAAAATATTTATCAGCTACTCAGAACACTATATATTATGCATACATGTTCACTGCACCATGATTCACAGGAGCCAAGCCATGGAAAGAACCTAAGTGTCTGTTCAGAGAGGAATGCATAAAGAAAATGTGGACCATATATCTACATAATGGAATATTATGTAGCCATAAAAAAGAAGGCTGATATTTGTGACAACACGGATGAGCTGGGAGGAGATTAAGTGAAATAAGCCAGACAAAGAAAGACAAATACTGCATTAGCTCACTTATATGTGGGATCTAAAAAAAGATGGACAAGAAGTCTGCTTTGCAAGATGGGGTCCGAGTGAAGACACTGACTGGGAGGGTGTGATGTTATCAGTTCTCTCACACATGTATTTTTTTCCAGCCATATTTATTCCCAGTGGTAATCACTTCCTGTAACCCATCTCCATCTATGCATGTTCTCCACAAAACTCATGCTTCCCTGATCTAAATGGGAATTTCACCTCCCCCTTCACACTTGTGAAATTCCGTGCACGCCCCAGAATGCTCTTAGAATAACACTATTTCATTATGCTTTCTTCACTTCAACGATGACTTTTCTTCCATTTGGGTTTTACTTTTTGTGGATTAGACCCAGAATTCTGGCTTAGAATTATACACACAGTAGGATGTCTATTTTTTAAAAAAAAGCACTGATTTGTGCCTTTGAAAATGCATTTGATCGAGCTAAATCTGATAATGGAGGGAAAAGTTTAATAACATTGTCCATAATCTTTAGGGGGAGCTTCATGGGTACAGATAATTATTGTTAATTGGTATTGAGAAGGCAATGTTAAGACATGAAATAGTTTCAAATTACAAATTTAAAATAGTGAAAATATTTGCATCAAATTAACTGACTAAAAATTCTATTAAAACCCTTCACGACTGTATAATTTAATTACTGATGTTCATATGTAACACATATTAGAAAATTCTGTAAATGAATTTGCAGAATGTTTAAGAAACAAAGATACTTCATGCCAGGTGTAAAATTGTCTCTATTTTTATTAAACAGGCATTTCTGGTCTGCATCCATTTCCCATCCTCCTCTGGTATTAAGCCTTTTTTAAGAAGGATAAAGGAATATGGAGAAATTAAGGTGTAGAAGTGAAAAAAATATTCTATTCATTTATTTGACTTTAGATCATTTGATTTGCCCATTTTTCCTCTTTTTTTTTTTTCATTTTCAAAGATGATCAATGTAGTGGTTAAATATCTTGCATATCCAACATCCAGAGTAGATCATTTTGTTCTTGTTGCTTTTATTTTTTTATTTTTATTTTTTTACATTTTTTATTGATTCATAATCATTTTACAGTGTTGTGTCAAATTCCAGTGTTCAGCACAATTTTTCAGTCATTCATGGACCTATACACACTCATTGTCACATTTTTTTCTCTGTGATTTATCATAACATTTTGTGATTTGCCCATTTTTCCTCTTTTTTTTTTCTCTTGTTTATGACTTCTCTCAACAGGAATGAATTCTCTGCCTCATTGTTGGATTATTTGTGATCAAGTCCATCTGGTAAGATGCCATTTATTTAAAGTGAAATTCTGAGCATTTTTTTCCCCCAAAGGCAGTTGATCACAGGATATAACTGCTCACAGGTTAAACGCAAAATCATAGAATTGTTCTGTTTACATCGCCCACATTTTCTTTCCTTGCAGCTGCCATCTAGGATTTAACACTTAATAATTACTCGTGGGGAACCAGTTCATTTCCCACAACTGCGGGAACCCAGTCTTACGATTAATAACACACTTCCTTGTTATAATGACATGGCCATTTAACATACTTCGGTATGAGGTGGATTTACATTTCTGGAAAGTTAAAGGAATTATATTTTTCTCTCTTTTGCTCTTGGAACTGACATGAATGGGTGGGGGAAAAAAAACCCACTGAAGCCGACTTAACCCTTATTGAAATTTCAAATAACATTTTTTACAAAGGATTAAATTGTTTTAATCATAACTCAACTCTCTGTAATTTATTCCTTCCTTAATTTACTTTAAAACAAAATAGCAATCAGATATTAAACTTAATGTAATAAATATACAAGTCTAAAAAGTCCAATGATGCTGCTTGCATTCTAACAAAAAATTTCTTCTCTCCTTTGCCTTTCCAACCCAACTTCTTGCTTCTTAGAGTCAATTTTTTTTGATATTTTATGTTTTGCTATACATGCATGTCCAGTATTTCCATATAACACTTACAGAGTTATTTCTTTTAGTTTTAGATGTGTTGTATAGTGTTCTCAATATAGAAGTTAAAGTTTTAGCTCATATATATATATACCTCCAATATTGTTTGTAGTTGTGCCAAATAATATAACATAATTAGAATTCTTCTTGCATATTTTAAGTCAGCACTCACAACCGTCTTATGTTTCCTTTCATTTCAATTATTATCTTTTTACATGATCTGAAGAAAATGAATGCATTTAAATATTTTTAAATCATTTAAGCAATCGATTGATTCTTTTTTTCCCCCCTTGGACCAGGTCTTCACTGGACACTCCCTGGATCTGTTGTCTTGCTGTTCTCCCAAATCATCCCATTCCTGACATCCCCCTCCTGTACCCCTCATCCTTCCCTGGACATTATTTATTTCTCTTCTGCTCTTAGACCTTCGGGCAACTGGTTGGGGTAGGAGGGCAAAAATTGACACCCTCCACTACCTTCTGAAAAACTCTTCGTGGGATGTAGACCTGGAGATCTGTATAGATCTGCAGTAACCATCTCCATTCATTGCAAAGCTTAGATGATAATACATTTTCTCGATTGGAAATTATTCTCCCTTGTTATTTTAAGGGTTTTGCTCCATTGTCTCTCGGCTCCCAGCATCACCCTTGCAAAACCTAATGTCAATCAGATGAGTCATCCTCTCTATAGAAATTTGTGGTTCTCCTCTCTGGAAGATTTTAAGAGTTAAAAAAAAATCCTGTTGTTAGACAGTTAGAAAGGTAAGGAAATGGGGCAAGGGAAGGGGAGAGGGGAGGGAACAATCCAGAAGATAATGATGTGCTCACCCTCAGAATAAGGGGTTTCAAAGGGTTTTCCTTTCTCTAAATGAGGCTCAGTATGAAACCAGATAGAGGTGGATGCAGCTGGGTGATGGAGACAAGGACCCGACCCGACATGACCCAGTGCTCACTATAATGTAACTAGCTTTGTGGTTTAGCCCCTGCGTCCCCCCAACCATGGGCTTTTCTGTGTGCGTTGTGGGCAAGGACACACAGAGTAAGGAAAGAGTTATACAAACGACACATGCCACTCAAATGATGTCAACCATCAAATTATCTTAAGACAATCTCACCGTGAACCCCTTCATCCTCACCGGGCGCCAGAACTTCCCAGGGCATCAGTGCCTTCCTGAAATCACGCTGTTCAGCATCCAGCTTGATCGTCCAAATTTTTTCACTTCCTTGTCTCCCTTCATCTCTTGTGCCCTCTCACCTGCTAAAAACATCCTGAATTTTGCTAGGCTCCCAGCTCTGTAATGGCTACGCCACACAGCCCAGGCATCCTGTTTCATTTTTCCCAGAGAAAATAATTTCCTTTCTCCTCTCCTGCTCCCCCTGGATAATGTCAATCTTTCTACCCTCATCTTTCAGTTCTGATAAATTTCCCTCTCTTAATTCCTTTGACAACTTCCCTTTTGCTCTTTTATTGTTTGTTTCTCTTCACAGCTTCCCTTTCATCTTTGTTTGTTTCTATGTTTCTAGCATTCCCTTTGTTTGGACATATAATCGCCTGAATTAAGCTTATATTTTTACTTTTCCCTTTGCTTTTTTTTTTGTCTTTTATTTTCTAATTCCGGGAAATTCCCTTAGCTTTACTTTTCTTTCTACCACAGTTTGAATTCCTGCCATTATATGTTTAATTCCGAAACTCTCTCTTTTTTTTATGATTTATGGGGTTTGTTTTATATTTTATTTTAACAGCATCTTGCTTCATGGGTGGACTGTCTTAACTCATGGATGATTTTAGGGTTGCATTTTTCCTTTACTTTTGTAAGCTTCATCGCCCTTTCTGTTTCCTCTGGGTGTTTTTCGCCCTCATTGTTTTGGTCCCTGTCTTTATAGGAGAAGCGTTTTCCGACTGTCTGGTGATCACCGTCTGCTCTCTGATATGATGAAAAAGAGATGGTCAGACACAGGCTGTGTGATTGGTTTGGTCAGATGTTGGTAATGTAGGTCCTCACTTATGGGGATGAGGCAAAGCCAAAGTTGTATTTCAGGGGAGATTCAAAATTATTAGTATTTTTGAGCGTTTTCCTTTGTAGGAATTTGTTAACCCAGAGTGGAATCTTACACGGTAAGGCTGTCGTCTTGGCTTCTGTCATCCTAGAAGACAAGCAGGGGAAGGGCTGGAGATATCGCCATTTATTTATTTATCTTCATTGAAATATAGTCGGTTTACAATGTTGTGTTAATGTCTGGTGAACAACATAGTAATACCATTATATATATATTATTTTTCATATTTTTCTTCATTATAGGTTATTACGAGGTATTGAATGTAGTTCCCTGTGCCGTACAGTAGGCAACCTTGTTGTTTTATTATATCACAATTTAAGACTTTCCTAACGTCTTTTGGACCCGGTGTGCCCAAACCCACCAATCTCTATTTCAAATTCCTAAGAAAGGCATGCCCTCTTTATCTGCCAGTGAGGAAGAAGAGATGCTATCTGAGTGCTTACGATTTGGGAATTAACCTAACATCCCCTCCTGCAGAAAATCTTCCTTTTTCAAGGGAGACTCACCGATCTTAACCTTCACACGTATCTGGCGCCTCCAGTTTCGCTGACATTCTGCAAACATGCTTCCCCTAATCTAACCCCAGGATGGACAGTTAGGTTGCACTTTCTTCTCATTTTCGGAGGTAGTTATTGTCATCCATCCCCTTCCCCTTCCCCGCATTGTATTGACATCTTGGGGGCTGCGATCCTCGTCACAAGGATGTATTTTCCTTGAGGACTAAACCCTTTCATTCCTTTCTGGGAAGTTTTGAGAAAAAGCACATAGAAGCATATGAGTGGAAGCCACGGTTCAACCGCAGGCATAAACGTTCACATACCCCATCATTTTTGATGTAAAGTGAAAATGGCCCAGGGCCATCAGCCAGCATTGAATTAGCCCAGAAAGTTTAAGTGGCCCCCATTGTGACAGTTAGAATGGGAACCTCGGGTGCAGAGAAACAAGGAAGCTTTCCTACCGTCCGGTGACAGTTCTCATGTGTGGTCCCCAGGCCGGTGAACCAAAACTCTAGAGATGCAGTGAAATGGCAGACCTGTGTTCACCAAGCCCTTACCTGGCTCAGGTCCCACCCCGCAAAGTGCACTGCCTTTTTTCCACTCACCAGGTCATGCGTTCCCACAGGTGTGAATGGTCTTTGCTGATGCAAACTTTTATTTTTAATCAGATTGGGGCTTCTGAAGGGGTACCATTAACTCTCTGCACCTTGATATTGTTTACTCACAAACTCTTGTGAAGCATGAGATATATTTTACTCCTTTAAAAAAATAAAGTTTTATTTACTCTGACAAATCGATGGAAGTTAGCAGTTTCCTAGCTCCTGAATTCTGTGAGAACCAGTAATACATTTTTCCCCTGTTTCCTGTACTCTCGCAATTTGACAAATTTTCGTAGAACTTCTTGAATTTCAGCTTCTCAGGTCTCTCGTTAAGCAGCTGGAAATATTCATAGTTACTTAAAATCTGGACCCTCCCACTGTATTGATCAAAATAAATACCTTTAAACATTTTTTATTAATTCTCATAACAAAAAGGCACTACTTACCAAATATAGTTTCCATTTATTTACTCACTGAATAATTTTAAAAAATGTTAGTTCTGTGTTTCAAACATTGAGATGCATGTTGAGTTGTGAACTTTAAAAAACAGAGATAAGAGAGTTAAATGTGGACCTTTCTATGTTAAAAAGTCTGCTATCGTAAGTATTATTTCGTAGGGTCATCCAATTATCTTGAATATATTTTTATTTTCAAGGAAGAAAATATTTAGGTCTTTATTATGACCACAAAGCTGCGTGTCTCACTAATGAAACACCTCGTCCAAACTAGCCAACGCTGAAGTTGAGATTGAGTTCCCAGTTTAGAGAGGCGTTAACTTTTCCTTTCTAAACCTCATTTCAAAGTTAGCCAGAGAAAGAATAAAATAAAATTAAAACTGGAGCTACATTTATTCATGCTTCTTCAAGTTATTCTATAATCTTTCATTTTTACTCAGGGGTCAAAGAGGTTTAGCAGATGGTTATTTCATATAATAAAAATGAAAAAAAATTAATAGAATGGAAAATGACACCCATAAACAATTTGAAAAATAATACAATATTAAATAAAATATTTTTTAAATGACACCCAACTTCTAAGCGGCACAAAGAAAGCCACCGTGTAGAGATGCTGGTGGAGGGGATGTCACGGTATAACATCCACACACGGGTGGGCTGTCCTCATGGTGGTGAGAATGCAGTTTACTGAGCAGACTTCCTGAAACCACTACGAGAAAAATATATGCAGATCAATTTATTGCTTGGACACTTAGGGGGCACATTCCAAAGCTGGATTAATAGAAATGGCTAGATCTGTACATTTTATAAAAAATGTTAGCTTCTCTCCTGTTTGGCCATCATTTTGTCTTTCTTGTACACGGGTGTGAGTGAGAGATAATGATGCTATAAACCCTATTTTATAGCGCAAAGCAATGACGGTATGTCATGGACCATGTTTTACAGCGTGCGTCAGCCAAAGCTATTGTCGGGTTGACTCACTTTATGTTTCATGTAGAACATATTTTAAAATTAAATAAAAAAAATGTTCTTCACATACATCAGTTTTTACCGAGCCAGGCAAATACGCTTCCTCTACCTGAAAAGCAAAACTCATTGTTCGAGTTGGCAGTGAGGTTATCTGGTCTTGATTTTCTGTTCACAGGTGAGCCTAGATTAGAGATGGTTTAAAAAATAATTTAGTGCCTGTCAAGTGTCCTCAAAAGTGGAGAAATAGTATTAAATCTGAAATGGGTGGTAAGATCCATTGTCTTTATAATGCTATTATTTATCTGACCGTGAAAGCAGTCAGCAGAACTCTACATGGTGTATCGCTCTCGCGTTCAGAAGACCGGATTCATCTGAGTCATCAAGTAGCATTGAACATGCTTGAAAATCTCCTACGAACTTAAAGAGAAACCCCAGCTCTTAGGATAATAATAAAGACCTGGATATGAATATGGCATCATGTATCTTGCAAAAATCAAGTGACTTAGTTGATCTACGTGAAAAAAAATAATTAAGGAAAGAAAAGGAAAAAAATAAAAAAGATTTTGAACCACATTAATTGATTTGATTTCTGGGCTCGATGGTGCCATTCATTAATGAGCTGTGTGACACAAGAGCGTTCTGTTTCATTTTGTTTGTTTTGAGAGAAGAATTTAGTCTGATTCCGGAGCTGGAACATGTAAGCTGTCAGGACCGGGTACTCTCCATCCTTGTCAGCATTTTGCTTCGTGTTTGTCGTCAATTTTAGCAGTCTGTATACTTTATCTTTTTCCTTTTCTTCCCTCGGGAGTAAGTCAAGGTCCTGGCAGAACACAGACGGCGTGGTCCAAACAGGTAACTAGTGATGAGTTTAGTAATGTGATCATCTGAGCAGGTGCGGGCAGGATGTGGGAAAATGAGAAAAGGAAGCTGTTCTCTGGACTATGGCCACCTCTAGACCATCACCACCTCTAGGTCCGAAGGGAAACACAGGCAGAGCAGTTACTGGAACTCGGCGAGAGAGGGGATGAGAAAGAAAAAGAGAAAAGACAGAAGAATGAGCACCGCCATTCATTGCATTTCTTCGAAACATTTTAATTCATTTGAAACAGAAGGAAGAAATCAAGGAAGCTTCCCACAGCTCAGGAAGGACCGACAACCACCCTTCACTGTGCCTTGTGTGTGGACTTGATCTCCACGCCTCTACTTTTCACAGTGGTTCAATGTCCCATCTTTGGTTCAACTGCTAATTGGCAAAATCTCTCCATCGTTCAAATACCTGGAGATGGTAATATAATTATCTCTTTTTATAAGAGGACGTGGCTTCCAAAGATTGCCTTTTATTGGCTAAAAGGTCACTTTTTTATTTCATTGAGCATCTGGCTAAAACTTGGCTGTCTGGCGAGAAAAATAAGAGATTTAACTTCCTGTAGAAATAACTGTGGGTGAGGACAACAACTTGAAATCTGTGGTTCAGAAACCACCTCATCCTGTATTTATTTAAAAAACTGAAGTCCGTTAACTCTGAAAAGAGAGATACAGAGAAGAGAAACTGACATAAATGTGATGGAATTTGGAGGAAAAAATGAAAAACAGACTGAGAGCTAAGTGTGACCTCTCTCTTGCACTTTAAGAAAACAGCCTTCAAAAAGTTTCTGAAAACAAAACAGTCTTACAATTTCCCACATGTGATATGTGTCGAAATATTAGCAGGGTTTCAAAAGGGACGTTCTGAATTTCCAACGTAAAAAAAAAATCTTTATAATTCAGGAAATGAGGAAGGAAATGAATTTTTTAACATATGTTAATCTCCAACAAGCTTTTTTTTTTTTTCATATGTTAATCTCCAACAAGCTTTTTTTTTTTTAAAAAAAAAACCTGATTTAAAAAGAAAAGAGATAGAAGTTCAGAAAAATCAAGAATGAGCAGAAATTTTGTGTATCCTTACAAATGCAGTGCACAAGACGAACACATTGAAAACCTAGAATTGAGGACTGCAATACGGGCTACAGAAACTGGGATTTAACTTTCTGCCTATGATCAGTGCAAGGCATAGAGGTGAGTGAAGACAGAGGAGAAAGATGGTCAGCAGGGAAAATTATTTACAAGTGCTTTGAGGTCTTCCGAAAAGAAGCCAAAACTTTGGGTCTGGTAAATTGCATTCCAAACGAGATGAATGAATTTCTCTGGGTGATAACAGGATTATTGAAGAGCTATAGAAAATCGACAAAGTAAGAAAAGAGAGAGAGAAAAAAAGAAAAAGAAAAAAAGAAAAAAGTGTGTGATTTAAAAAATTTGAAATAAAAGATAGTATTCAAGTGTATGTTTCAAGTATTCAAGTATCGGAAATATTATGGTGATAACTGGTTTAATTTCGATTTTGGACTTGATAAATGACATTGAATATTATTGATATGCCTCTGCTATGAAAGCATTTCTGTTGAGTATGACCAGCAGTGAAATTTCTGGCACTTCAGACATATTTACATGTAACTATGGGATATAAGCTAGTTTTCCGATTAATGCTCCGATTAGCAGTGCACGAAATTGCTCTGTATTAACACCAGCTCTCAGTTCAGTCGGTCTTACGTTCAAATATTCTAAATTATTGGTAGTGGCATCTCAATGCATTTTTCAAATTTTAGCTTGCATTCTCTGTTTATGAATGAGATTGAGTGCATTTTTGTATGTGAATCAACTTTTTGATTTTCTTTTTTTTCTCTTGGATGGTCTGACCTTGTCTTCAGGAATTATTAGGATCTAATTTTACATTTTGGTTATGAGGCTGGTGTCGATCATATATGTTGCAAACGCTTTTACCTCTTTGTGTTTTAATTTTTCGCTTTTTTAGTAACTTTGAAGATAATCACTATTAATAGCTCAATTTATCCATCTTTTACTTTTCATGGTTATTAATTTTGGGGACCCCAGAAAAGTTCCCTATCTGAAGTTTATAAAAATGTTACATTTTTTCCCAAAAACTTTATTATTTTGCCTTTTATTTTTGAATCTTGAGTGTGCCTGTAATTTAATTTTTTAAATGTGGCATTGAAGGAAGGATTAAAATTCATTTTTTTCCTATGGTTATCCAGTTGATCCTGAATCATTCATTAAGTGGACTGTCTATTTCTCTCTGCTCTGCAGTGTTATATTTTCATGTATCAAGTACCTACATATGTGTGAACCTATTTCTGGGTTCTTTATCTCTCAAATGTTTCAATTTATCTGCATTCACTGAGTAATAAGTACTCAGCTTCATAATAAGTCAACATTCAATGTATTATGTATATAAAAACTATAGGGAAAATGTTAACTGTGTTAGTTAATTAAAAATATTATTTTTCTGTATCTTGTGACATTTGTGTTGTCAATTTTACAAGGATAACTTGCTTTGACTTATTATTCAAAATATATATTTATTTTTCTATATAAGAATTTTTCTTTCACTTCCAAAATAAAATCTTATGTGTCCTTAAAATTTATTAGGTTGATTGTTGAAGTACAGTTGCAGTTTTCTCTCGGAATTTTAAGCATTGCTTTTGCCTGGCATCTCTTTGATTTGAATTTCTGGAAAAGTAAACCATCCTTACCCGTGTTCACCTCCTCCACATCCAGCTTCTTTCAGGATTTTATCGTTCTCATCACCACAGCAGAGTTTTAATTTCAGAAGGATTTTTTTTCTGAATGTGGGTCATTTTTCTTAATCAAGCTAGACACACCAGTACGCTTTTTCAAACTCAAATTCAGGAAAACATCCATCTGTTGTTTATTTGTTTTATCTCCCTCTTTCTCCGCTGTTTTCTGAGGCTTGGATGATCATAAATGGACCCAAGACACATCCAGTCTTGTCTCTACAGCTGTCAACTTCCTTCTCCTATTTTTGATAAACTTATTTTTCAAATATTGGCAATTTTCTCAACTTTTATTAGCAAAATACCTATCACTGTCTGGGGTTCTAGTCTCATGTGGTCAGTAAGTTTACCCTTCACTTCTTGTTTTGTTTTGGGTACATGTTTAATCATTTGAGACCCTGTGGGATGTTTAGCAGAAACTCTGGCTTCTTCCCATCAAAGACCAGTAAGAAAAATATCTCTTGATGTTGCAGACGTTCCCTGGGGGAGCCGTGGGGGGAAGACAGATCACCCAGGTTGAGATCCACTGTCATAGGCAGCTGAGAAGTGGGATTTTTAGAATATGAATCAAAATATGCTCAAACTCTTCTAGAAAGATTAGGTATCTTTGCTTCGTCTGGGGTCTGTTGGTCTACTTCTTGAGCTCTTGGCTTCCCTTATATGCCTGATGCTCCGTGACTGTTGATTCAATTTTATCAATGGAAGACTGAATGGATGGCTAGAGGGAGATGCGGAGGTCACTTCCGTATCAGGACAATCTTGCTTCCTAAAGTCAACAGTGCAAGCTGCAGTTAGAGCAAAGAGGGGACAGCTCTGGATTCATCCCTCTTGAGCAGGTGGCCTTTCTCGGATGGTTTCGACTCTTACCTGTCTGCTGGGCTTCACCTCGTGTTGGCTCTGCTTCTTAGCAACGTTACTTATCACTCCCCTGGCTGGCCACTCACCTTTGATGTACGCAGAGCCATCTGGAGGGAAGCCAGACCCTGGGAAGGGTCAGTGGAGGAGGAGAAGGAAAACAGTGGGTGGAGAAGTAAACCAATTGATGGGTGGAGAGAGAAGACCCTTCTGATGTAACAGAAAAGAACCAATCTGACTCCACATTAAATCTGTTCCTTTGGCTTTAACCCTGTGCCCTGTTTTCCAGGCTCAGTCTTGCTGGCTCTGCTCCTTTTGTGAAATAATGTTGACTTTATCCTGAAATACACAGGAGAGCCCATTCTCAAGGCTCTGAACTTTAAGGGTGTTAACACTTCTGCACTCATATAAAGATAACAAGTTGCAGAATAGAAAATAACCTTTGTTTTGCTGGAGGTTTGCAGGGGCACCATGACCTGACCCCCGGGACAGCTGCAAGAACAAAGGATTCCTGCACCAAAAAGTTTGCAACAAACAACTACACCCCCTCCTCCTTTTTAGCATAAAAGGAGCCTGAGTTCTGACTTGGGAAAGATGGTTCTCCAGGATGAGTCCCCCATCTTCTCGGTCTGCTGGCTTTCTTAATAAAGTTGCTCTTCCCTGCCCCAACACCTCATCTCCTGATTTACTGGCCTGTCATGCAGTGTGCAGAACAAACGAGTTTGAACTCGATTAACACTGACTGCCTTCTCCTGTCTGAGTATCTGTTTCTTGTGAGCTTTGTGCACTCACTTTGGGATTTGGGACTCTGTTTTTTTTTTTTTTTTTCCCTCTCTCTCTCTTTCCTCTTCAGTCTAATTCTCTGTTTTATTTTGTGAAGATTTCCTTAATGCTTCTGATGGCCTTTCCTTATATGCTCCTTTGATTTACACCCACAGGTGAAGTCAATAGATTGTTTACAGTATGTTTATTAAAATCAATGAACAACTAGAATGAATAGCCGCGACCAACGTGAAGCTCTTGGTGTAGGTGGAGGCCCCAGCCTTCCTGCTCCATACGTGCACCATGTCGCCTTCTCTGCGATGACAGACCCTGGAAAGCTGAGACCCAGGGAAGAGATCAGGAGAGGCTGTAAGGTTGATATGGCCCATAACTTGGAGAAAAGGCTTGGAAGACGTGGTAATACCATCCCAAAGCTATGCCTGGAGGCTCAATGCCATATTGACTTGGCTGCTGTTTTTGGCTAGAAAAATCTGTCTTCCTTAGTATTTAAGATACCTATGGAGACACTGCAGTCTTGTTAGGAGTAACGTGGTATCTCACGCAAATCCAATTATTTCCAAAAGAAATGCAGGAAGGAAGGTTGATCTTCCATCATTCAGCTTCTGTTTGCATCAGGGTTCGCATCCTTCCCCACTAAGCAGCTTTAGACTGACAAGCCACAGCTCTCAGTTCTGCTCTCATCCCCTGCACACTTTATTTAGAAGGTGATTTGCATAGGTGATTTACATAAATCTGCATAATTGCTGTCCTTGGAGGGTCCAGAAATGGATTCCTGTAATCAGGAAGCAGCTCCAAGGATCTCTTTGTTAGTGGTACCATGTAAACTTATACCTTCTGTGAAATCACCTTCTAAACGAAAAACGCATTATTTTGGTTAAATTTTAAGTAATGAGTTAAAATATAAGCACTTGCATTCTGGGGCCAGGGATGTTCTCGGAAGACCACGATGATGTGTTACTAGGAAAATTCTGCCTGTCTGCTTCCTTTCTTTCCCTTTCCATTAGAAGCATCCGTTATCTGGACCTAACTGGTCCCACCTCCAGAGTCCCATCCTAGCCCTGGGGAAATTTGAGTCCTGTACGTGGCAAAGGTTGAGGCATCCAGCCCTGAGTCACGCCCTTCTGGCTTGCAGGTCTGTCTGACTCAGCAAGAGAGACCCTGTCTTTGTCGCTGGAGAATAGATCCTTGCCTCCGGCAGGAAAGAACTCAGGCATAGTAAAGTGCAAGTGAGTTTCTGCAGGGAGATGCTCCATAGACAGAGTGGGGACGGTCTCACTCAGAAGGGACAGCAGCCACCAGGTGTGGGGGAGGTTGGCTGCTATGGGCTGGGCAACTTCATATGCTAATGAGTGGGAGGGTTATTCCAATTATGCTGGGGAAGGGGCGGGGATTTCCAGGAATTGGGCTCCACCCACTTGGGGCCTTTTGTGATCAGCCTGGAACTGACATGGCACCAATGGGAGTGACATTTAGCAGCTAGTTTATCACAGTGAGCGTGTAATGAGGCTCAAACTATTGAAGAAGGACACCAACTCCAAACGAGGGGAGCTTCGGAGCTGGGGACAAACGTAGACAAAAGGTTGATCAGTAACCTTGCCCAGGCTCCGCTCACCAAGCAGACTGACCCCCACTAGCCAGGGATCCCTGCAAAATGCAGCTTCCTTTCCCCGACCCCAGAGTTCATTTTCTGCTGTTCCTCCTGTTCCATTTCGGAGTTCTAGAGGTGACTGGTGACACAACGTGGAGTCACAGTGCTGCTGAGGGTCGTCTGTAACGTAACACCATCACATTTTCTCAGAACTCGCATTTATGTGTGAGCTTAGAGGTCACGCACATGAGCCATGAAACCGACTCCTCTCTTGACAACTTGATGGACACAGAATTTTCATAAAAGCGATTCTGATGTTCTATTATTTTTAAGACATTAAACAACTGTAGATTTATTTAAATATTTCAAATTACAATTTACATACTGTTTGATAATCTGCATTTGCCTTCTAACTTTTAAGGCACTTTTAGTTTTTAAGGCAAATATTGTATGTCAATGACACCTTTTCAATTTCAAGATGTCACTGACATACAAACACTGCATATATTTAAGGTGCACAATTGGAAAAGTTTCCATCATATTTATATTCAAGAAGCCATCACCATCAGCAAGAACAGCATACTGATCCTCTTCAAAAGTTTCCTCGTGAGAACTACGTTGCCTCTGCCCACTTCCCCAAGAACCACGACGTTCTGCAATCTGGTTGCTGGAAATAAGCCCCAGTCTTGGATTTTTGTGAGCACCGGATCTGATGGCAGTTCCCCCTCTTGGATGACACTTGCCTGGGCATCCTGTAGTTTCCTCCCCAGTCAGCTGACCAGAAGAGAGGGATCCTCTGTGAATTCCTGGCCGGTCTGTCTGGGAAATTCCGTTCTCGCCATCAGGGTAACATGAGAATTCAGCCTCTGCTTCTCCAGTCCCGCCTCAGCTCAAGGGCCTGCTCTGTACCCTCTCCCTGTGCAGCTGGAGTTTCTCCAGGCGGGGTGAGCTGGGCAATGCAGGGCTGCCTCGTGTTTCTCTCCCAGGGACCACTGTCTGGACTTGTCTGATGTCCGCTTGTTGCTAAAACTTGGCCTCCATGTCCCGATTACAGAATGGAGACCCCAGGACAGAGTATTGGATGACGTGGAAAAGGCAGCTTCATTTCTTTGTCAGTGAAGGAAGTTACAGGGGGCTAATGCCTCCAAGATTGTGAACCTGCTGGGGAGAGACAGTGGGTATTTTAGAGTAACATTTCAAGAATTCAAAGGGTGGAGCTGGTTTCCATAGAGATCACATGCAAGGTAACAAATTATTGCAAGATTGTTTTTATTTTTGCAGATGCAAAAGTCCAATTGCTCTCACCTCATGCATGAGGGAGCCTGCTGCCGGGGGAGACACACAGGGGTGAAATTGTGAGGGGGAAAAAATAAGGAAAAATAGAAGGTCTGGGATTAGGGAGTGCATGGAAAGTGACAAAAAGGGAAGAAATTTGACATAGTGCTTCTCGTATGAGGAGAGGCAATTGAAGCCACATTGACCGGTGCGTGCTAGCTGGTGCTTTAAAGCAATTGTTTGAAGCTACAGTTTAGAATCAATCATTCGTGTTTAAGAGAAACGGCATTCATCACAAAAGTTCCGCCTTCGTTCATCGCAAAAAAATTGAGCCTTTACCCTATTCGTGTTGAACAAGCTACTGTGAACTGTGAATTACCGAGAATACAAATAATTTACAAGGGTTCTATTTCCTTGTTACTTGCACAGGCAAATTTTGCAAAAAAAAGAAAAAAAGCACACTAAAAATAAAAGTGCCTGTAAGAACTTTGCAAGTGGAGCCCGGTAAAATCACTAAAGGTTACACTGTTAATTTTTAAAGCACATAGAGACACAGTCAGCCAGCCCATCCTGGTCTTTATTTCCACCACCCCAGCCTGATCGTATAGGGCGCAGAGGGCATTTGTTTCAATGAGAAAATAGTTTTATCAATGTTAAAAATCCAAAGTATGGTTTAGCCTTTTTTCCTTAGCCAACTGTTACTAGAAAGCAAAGTGGTTCTCAAAACCATAAACCAGCCACCTTATTACATAATGTTAGTTCTATGATCATGAATGACCACCCATAGGTGATAAGATTATTTCCATGGAAGAAATACAGCTTTAAGCCACTCAGACCTTAGCATGTTTTCCTCTTCAGGTTTCTTTCCAATTCCAGGTATGTTCAGTCACCACTGGTTGGGTTTAACGGTGATCAGAAGGCAGAAAGATCAAGATGGCGTGACAATGATGACAGATTTAAAGGGTGGCGAATGTCCTCCTGGAAAAGTCAAAGTTAAAAGTTAAATGCCTATTGTGCCTGGAGGAGAGTCTGCAGGGGAGGAACAAACTCCAACCTTCTCACTGGTGGGGGTTCCAAACCTTGACCCTCAGCACAGGAGTGGATGATGGTTACGAGCTAGATGTGTGTCCCATGAGACATCTAAGCGTGGGCTGCATGGACAAGCTCTGGTTTCTGGAGAATTCCATTGGCAGACGGAAATAGTGGGATGACCATCCAGTTGGAAGAGACTGAAGGAAAAGTGTCCCCAGGTCAACATCCTGAAGGTCCCAGGACTGTCTGCTTCGCACGGCTCTTCCTTGGATGATATGGCACTTCTCAGATTCTTACCAACTCCAAATATTTTAAAGGTAATTATAGGATGAGGGTTATTCAAGCTTAATCATTTAAAAAAAAAGCTATTTGTTTGAAGTATGCCTCAAAGTCTTCAGTTAACCTAATTTTAAGGAGCATATATTGGTGGAGACTGAAAGTTCCAAAGGATGACAAAAATGAGTACGCATCGTAGCTTATTCAGTTACCTGACTCCCAAGTTTGCATTTATAATGCGGGGTTAATGATGACAACTTGAATATGAGGCTGTGAAATTTAAGTGCATGCAAAGCACCAAACAGAGTGGCTGTTAATCAGTAGACTCGAAAAATGCAATCTGTTATTATGAAACATTATGCTATTACATATTTTACAGTCGTAATGGCCGTATGTATGAGACCCTTTCTGCATTGAGCTCAAAAAAAAAAAAATCCATCAAATGCCGTCTACCTGTTTTTACATGAATTTTAGGCTGGAAGTAAAGAAGGAAATAAAATAACCTGGTTGAGTCAGAAAGATATTTAAAGAAAAACTCCAGAATGCGCCTTTATTAAAAATAAACAGTTTTCCTCACACTGTTTCTTTGTCTCAAACTTCAATATGTTTTTTTCATCCTTTAGAAAAGTAACAAAAATGTTACAATGTGACTGCTGTTCTTCTGGGGGTCGGCACAAATTTCTATGCAAATTCAGATAAAGAACGCTTTGATTCTTCCAAGTTAGAAATGTTTGTTGACAAGGTGGGGCATTGCATCCTTCATCTCCAGGAAAATGAAATAAAATACAAGAGGAAGAGGTAACGTCTCATGGAAACACACAACGGTGTAAAAGCGCATGGAATGTTGGACATTTAGTGGTGGGAACTTACATCGCATGATTTGGGGTGTCTAAATGTGAATTTAGTTAAAAATGGCAGGAAAGGACCTTAAACACTGGCAGGAGTTTAAAACTGAATCTCTAGCCAGCAGATAACATGATGGTTTATAAAGCAGGGGAAAGAGACAAACATAAGTTTTCTTTTAGCATATCACTTTGGGGCTACATTCACAACGAAATGGTGCCCATGAGCAGTGAAAGAAGAGAAAATAAAATCGAGGGCACAGTTTTGGAAATTTTAAAGGTGAAATCATCTCGGTTTAAAGGTTTGGAAGTAAAATTACCTCTGTTCATGGATGATATAATCTTATATGGGGAGAGACCCCAAAAGTTTCCACATATACACACACACACACACAAAAAACTCATGTAAAGGTAACACAAAAATCAGTTGCATTTTTGTTAACAAAGAACAACCCAAAAGGGAAATTAAGAAAACAATTTTATTACAGTAGCGTCACAAAGAATAAATACCCAAGAATTAACCTAGAAAGCTACATTACTGAAAAAAAAATTAAAGAAGATATTCACAGGGATGTTTGTGGATTAGAAGCCTTAATGTTATTAAGATGTGTCAATACTACAGATTAAAAAAAAAAAGTCCCATGATGTTTTTTTGCAGAAGTAGAAAAGCCCACCCTAAAATTGATGTGAAATTTCAAGGGACCCCAAGTAGGCAAAATGATCTTGAAAAAGAAAAAAAGACCTGAAGGACTCACATTCTCTGATTTTATAATCTGATGCAAAATTACAGTCATTCTGTGATTCTGGTATAAAGACAGATAAATATATATAAATCAGTATACAGAACCCAGAATTAAAAAGCCTCACGTATATGGTCAAATGATTTTCAATAGTGTCAAAAAGTAGAATGCAGCCCACAGAATGAGAGAAAATATTCGAAACCTTTCCATATTTTCCACCACTTTAACGCAGCGCAGGTCTGTGGAAAACGAGAAGCTGCCAACAGATGTTGACCTCCCATGGCCATGGTTTTGACTTTTTGCAGAACGTCATGAAAATGTAAGCACACCGTACACAGTCTTCTCAGAATTGCTTCCTTCACTCAGAAAAAAAAAAAATGTCTTTAAGGTGTATTCAAGTCTTTTGCTAGCTCATTTCTTTATATAAGTGGACAGTATTCCATTGCATGGATGAACTGAAATATATATGTTATCCATTCATCTGTGAGTTACTGTGAGTTTCTTTCAATTTCTGGTAATTATAAATAAAGCTGTCACACACATTTCCTTACAGGTTTCTGCGTGGACCTAAGTTTTTAAATCAGTTTGGTAAATACCCTGGAGTGCAGTGGATCGATCACATTTAACTCCTTAAAAAAAAAAAACACTAAACATTGTCTTCCAAAATGGTTGAAGCATTTTGCATTTCTGCCAGAAATGACTGAGAATTCTTGTGACTCCATCACCTTGCCCATCAATTGGATTGGCCTGGAGAAAAAGAACCAGTGAATATATATGTATGTGTATATTAATACGATATATACATGTGATATCTTATTTATAAAAATAAGACATATATATAATCTTATATGTGTCATATTGATATATATTACATACAAAATGTTTAATTTTTATATATGTCATCACAATTTAGCAATAAGAATAACAATTGTAATCTTAATACAATATTATATATATTTTACATATGTGATATATATACTATATATAAATAAGATATATTTGTGTATGTACACCTATATATGGGGAGACAGAGAGAGAGAGGTATTTTAAAGAATTGGCTTGCATAATTGTGGGGACTGGTAAGTCTGAAATCCATGAGGCAAACAGGCAGGCTGGAGTTAACATTTTAATCTGAATTCTGAAATCCGCAGGGTTGGCAAAAACTTACCCAGGGCTTCTATGTAGTGCTCTTGAGGCTCAATTTCTTCTTCAAGAAACTGCAGTCTTTGCTTTTAAGGCCTTAAATTAATTTGATGAGGTGAATCGAGTTCATGGAGGGCAATCTTCGCTACCCAACCTCTACCGATTTAAATGTTAGTCACATCTAAAAAGTACCTTCACGGCATCTTTTCAGCCTAGTGTTTGGTCAGACAAACTGGGCCCCGCGGTCTAGCCGGCTTGTCTCATTCTTATTTTAATTTGCAATTCCCTAGTGACTTCATTCACATGCTCTCATAAGCCGTTGTGTGTTACACTTTTATTTCCAGTGTATGTGTCATAATTATCCTTTCACGTTTCTATGCATGTTACGTACGTTCTTTTTAGAAACTGGGCATTTTAGATAAGATTAAATCGGGTTCTGTATGATACTATAGTGGTGGCTCCCTGTCATTATGCATTTGTCAAAGCCCATAGAATGTCCAACATCAAAAGTCAACCCTCATGTAAACTCTGGACTTCGGTTGATGATAATGTGTCCATGTTGGTTCATCGATTGTCCCAAAGATGCCACACTGATGAGGGATGTTGAGGGTCGCGGAGGACATACCTGTGGGTGGGGAGGGCTCTGTGCAAACTCTGCATTTTCTGTTCATTTCTATTGTGAACCTGAAACTGCTCTAAAAAAATAAAGTCTATTTAAAAAATTAAAAATAAATTTAAAAAAATCTGGTTACAGGCTACCAGACTGAAGAGGATGCTTTGTGCTGGTCTCTGTCATGTGTGCTTTATGTACAATCACCATTTTCATTCTAAGAACAATCATTGGAAGCGGTTATTCTGATCACAGTCATATTCCAGGAGACAAAATAGAGATGAAAGTGCTGAAGTAACTTGCCTTGGGCTTCAAAGGTGATGAGTGGCCCGGGGTCCACAAGGGACTCCCACAAACCCCACCGCACTGCACAGAAGGGGAAGGGACGGGGTGCAGAGAGAAGGTGACAACTTCGTTGTGAATGGGCCGAATTTCAGAAAAAAATGGTTCCATAAACTGTTATTAAGAATCCCCCTAAAATAATGTTTTACCATATCTCTCAGGTGAGGCTAAATTTTGCCGCTAGAATCCTCAGGTCTCAGTGGCTAGTGATGCTAAGATGAGTATTTGCTGCAGGTCAGAGAAGCAATCTAGGACCTGCTGGTGAGGTGGGGCTTCTTCAATGCTGTGTCTCTGGAAGGTCAGTGCACGGGCGTCGTGGTCACTGCGGGAGAGAAGGGACACCTGAAACCCCGCTCAGCTCTCTCCTCATGGATTCAGCATGTTACCTTCATCCATTATCCACTAGGTCCTGCCCAACCACAGAAGGACTGGGAAACGTGTGAGGGTGCATGAAAGGCTAGGGCATCAACTGTTCCTGCATAATGACCAAGGATGCTATTATTTTTTAAAGAATAATGCATTAGGGAGAGAGCATAGCTCAGTGGTAGAGCACATGCTTAGCATGCACCAAGTTCTGGGTTCAGCCCCCAGTACCTTCATTAAAAAAAATAAGTAGCATCCATGTTGCTGCAAATGGCATTATGTTGTCAGTTTTTATGGCTGAGTAGTATTCTATTGTATAAATATAACACGTCTTCTTTATCCAGTCATCTGTTGATGGACATTTAGACTGTTTCCATGTCTTGGCTATTCTAAATGGTGCTGCTATGAACATTGGGGTGCAGGTATCATTTTGAAGTAGGGTTCCTTCTGGATATATGCCCAGGAGCAGGATTCCTGGGTCATATGGTAAGTCTTTTCCTAGTCTTTTGAGGAATCTCCATCCTGTTTTCCACAGTGGCTGCACCAAACTGCATTCCCACCAGCAGTGTAGGAGGCTTCCCCTTTCTCCACAGCCTCTCCAGCATTTGTCATTTGTGGACTTTTGAATGATGGCCATTCTGGCTGATGTGAGGTGATACCTCATTGTAGTTTTGATTTGCATTTCTCTGATAATTAGTGACATTGAGCATTGTTTCATGTGCCTATTGATCATTTGTACTTCTTCCTTGGAGAATTGCTTGTTTAGGTCTTCTGCACATTTTTGGATTGGGTTGTTTGTTTTTTTTTCTTATTATGTCATATGAGCTGCTTATATATTCTGTAGATAAAGCTTTGTTGGTTTCATTTGCAAAAATTTTTTTCCCTTTCTGCAGGAAAATGTCATTCTAAGTGAAGTAAGCCAGAAAGAGAAAGAAAAATACCATAAGCGATCGCTCATATGTGGAATCTTAAAAATCAAACAAACAAACAAAGCATGAATATGAAACAGAAATAGACTCACAGACATAGACTATAAACTTGTGGTTGCCAAGGGGGTGGGGGGTGGGAAAAGATAGACTGGGATTTCAAAATTGTAGAATAGATAAACAAGATTATCCTGTACAGCACGGGGAAATAGATACAAGATCTTGTGATAGCTCACAGAGAAAAAAATGTGACAATGAATATATATGTATGTTCATGTACAACTGAAAATTGTGCTATACACTGGAGTTTGACACAACATTGTAAAATGATTATAAATCAATAAAAAATTTTTTAAAAAATAAGTAAACCTAATTACTTCCCTCAAAAAAATTTTTTTTAAAAAAAGGATTGTAAAAATTCGAACTTTTAAAAAATAACACATTAGAATTAGGTGCATTTTTATATAATAAATATTTTTCACCCCACTACTAGTACTTTTCACCTTGTGTTTAATGGTATATCTAGCCATTAGGACTTTTAGGATTAAAGGATCTATGGTGGAAAAATCTTGTAATATCACTCATTGAGACACATAAAATGAAATTACAGTGCACACAAAGGCACTAAATGGACATCTTTCATTTCAAACAAGGTAGAAAAGAAGATACCAATGTATTCAGAAGGCACTTCATTCTGGAAAACAACTAAATGCTGCTTATGGTACACTTTTAATTGTACTGATGGGATTGCACAAAGTAAGGGGACTCTCCAAGAGGCATAAAAATAACCTGAATGCAAACAAGAGCTCCTAAATGCACATTTCAACATGAATCTTATAAACAAAGAGACTAAGCCTTGGGCCAACAGCAAACTGACAGAGAAGAGCTTGAGATGCTTTTAGAATAAACTAGAGATTCTGAAAGATGGCCGTAGTGGTCCTTCTTTGGTAATAGTCTTAGTTCCAGACAGAAGCAAATGTTCTTGGAAGAAAATAGCCACAATTTTTTTTTTTGTCCTTGGATTTCCAGATGAATTTCAAACATTAGGAGATCACAACAAAAGATCTCAAACTGACAGGGAAAAAAATCACCAATAGAAAGAGCCAAAAGTAATTAACAGAATTAGTTATCAGACGCAAAATATAAAATAACTCTAACTGAAAATTAAAAAAAAAAAGATTTGGCACAAAATGTCAATGCGCAAAACTCTGAACTCAAATATTGCATTAAACATCAGACATAGAGCTCGTGAGAAAAATAGTGGATTGGTAGATGTGTGTAAGGAAATGAGCCAGAATATAATAAAAAGCAAGGAGACAATGAAACAGAAGTCAAGAGATAAGACACAAGGAGAAAGTCTTATCTGAACAGGAGGGCAAGAGAAAGAGAGTGAAAAGAATGAGTTGAGTCAAACATTGGTTAGATGAACAATCAAGAATTTTCTAGAAATGATTAAAAAGCACAAAATCACAAATACAGAAAGGACAATGTATACCATGAGACAAAGAAAGAAAGAGGGAAAGAAAGGAAGAAAATGCAATAAAGAAATCAGAAACTCTTTCTTAGATGTGTTTTAGGAAAACTATGGACAGAATATCAAATAAAAGGCAGAGTTAATTAAGGAAGAGCATGAGAAATAATAGATCACTTAGAAAGAAATGGTAACTTGATGAGCCACAACTTTACAACTGCAAGAATAGTAGCCATAAATGGTTGAATAATATCTTCAAGAGGCAGTTATTTTTAAGTAAGAGATGTGAACTTAGAATTGCGTATCTAGCAAAACATCTTCTCAAAAGGCAGAGTGAAAGAAGGATGTTCTCAGAGGAGCACAAATAAATACACATATATTTAAATTTAGAGGCTGAACTTAAGAAAGAAGAAAAGCAATGGCCCTACAAAGGAAAAATATTGACAGATCTAAACAAGCATTGCAGGTGAAAATTGTAATAGAAAAGGGACAGATCTGACTCCGTATTAGATCTGCCCCATCGGCTGTAACCCTGGGCTCGGTTTCCTGGGCTCAGTCACACTGGTTCTGCAACTTTTGTAACATAATGTTGCCTCGAGCTTGAAACACACAGGAGAGCCCATCCTCAAGGCTCTGACCTTTAAGGGTATTAACACCTTTGCAGGTCTATAAAGATAACAAGTTGCAGAATAGAAAATAAGATTTGTTTTGTTGGAAGTTTGCAGGGGCACCATGACCTGACCACTGGGCACAGCTGCAAGAACAAAGGATTCCTGCTCCAAGAAATTTGCAACAATCAACAACACCCCCTCCTCTTTTAGTATAAAAGGAGCCTGAATCCTGACTCAGGGGAGATGGTTCTCCAGGACATTACCCTCCCATCTTCTCAGTCCGCTGGCTTTCCTAATAAAGTCACTATTCCTTGCCTTGGCTGCTGATTTACTGGCCTGTCATGCAACGAGCAGAAGGAGTTTGGACTTGGTAAGAAAATAACATTAATGATAACAATTAGGCTAGAATTAAGAGGACAGAATTAAAATGTTGGCGATAGAAACATGCTGAGGTGTGAGATATTAAAATAAATATTCGTTAAAATTTCAAAATGAACCACTGAAAAATGAAAATGAGAAATTGAGGAAGTTATTTGCAAGCCAGCTGAAGGAAAATATGTAACAAGGAAACATAAAAATTAATTGACCTTTAAAAAGGCAAAAAGGAAAATGTATCAATGCAAAAAGAAAGTGTATCAATGCAAAAAGAAAATATATATAATATATATATTAAATTACATTAATATAAAATAATATAAATATATTTATAAATTAAATAAATGAAATATATAAATGTATATCATTATAATATAAACGGTCTAAGCTTGAGTTTTAAAGCAGACTTTCAGATCGAGTGCAGGAAAATTTATCTATAGAATATTTTTAAGTGATATCATTGAAGTGTGAGCCCATGGACCAATGTTATGAACAAGAAATCACACAATCACCGTATTTGAGTTAAATAAACCAGACACACAAGGGTCCACATTTTGTGATCCATTTATATAAAATTCAATTGCTAGCCAAAGGGGAGTATTCAAGTCATGTTAGTGGTTAAGTCTGGAGTGTGGGTGGTAATTGAACTGGGCAGAGGGTGAACGCCTGCGACACTGGGAGTGTTCTGATGTTTGCTTGTTTTTAATCTGTTTGTTGGTTGCATGGGTGTGTTCGGTTTGTAAGAGTGTATCCAGCTGAAGATTTGACTTACCTGTTATACTTCAATAAAATGTTTAAAAAAAGACATGAAAGTCTGAAAAAACAAAGTGTGTACGTATGTGCGTGTGTGTCATTACAGCCAAAAAGGAAACAGCAGGAAACCCCAGATGTATGTTAATATTAGGTCTGTGTTATATTGATATTAGAGAAAAAGACCTGAGACAAAGGCATCATTATGGGTAAATGCACTGAGGATCTAAAAAAGTAAAATAAAATAATGTAAATATAAAATGAGTTGCAAGTGAAATTGACAAAGGCACTGTCAAACTGGGAGTTCCCAATAGATTTTTAAATTATCGAAAGTTCAGAGTGATTAAACTTTAGTTAGAGAGACATTTTGCATAAGAAAATTAATGACTTGATCTATTAGAATAATACAGATGGAAACCTACAACCATGTGACATTTATAAAATTTAACTTCTCATTAGGCAATATGCCAAGTGGCAAAAATGGAAATATTTTATATTAATTAGTTCACAGTATAATTAAATTCGAAGTTTATTAAAGAAGGGATCAATGAAAAATCTTCATACAGTAAAAGGAAAAAAATCCTTTTAAATAAAGCATTGATATAAGAATAAATTAATGTGGAAATGTAGGAACGTACTTGTAACTAAAAAATAATGAAGGTGGTTGTGGAACTCGGCTAAAATGATGCTTGAAGGAAAACAACAGTGGTAAATACTATATAAGTTAAATGGGAATGAGGGGATGTTTGTGAGCTAAAAATCAATTTTAAAAGGTAAAAAAATAACATGTCAGAATGGGAAGATTTATAGGAAAATATAACATTGTACATATTTTATAATCGTTAAAAAGCTGAATTGGTAGCTTCAAGTCATCACATGAAAAGACCACCAGGATCAGCCTACAGGTTGGAGCTCCATGGTAGAGCACATGCCTGGCATGTGCAAGGTCCTGGGTTCAATCCCCAGGCCCTCCATCAAAAATTAAATAAATAAATACACCTAATTACCTCTCCCCTAAGGGAAACAACAAAGAATTTATTAAAAAAAAAATACTAGGACCAAAAGCTGAGTTCCACTAACTTTTAAGGAGCAAATTATTGCAATATTGGTCAGCCTCTCCCAATATATCAAAAAATGATAACTCACTCCATCACGCAGAAGAAACACAATATTCAATGGGACAAGGTGTGTGAGCGAAGAAAAAATTGCAAAATGAATACTACTTGTGTTGTTACATTTTTCAAAGTACATAGGACACAAATACTATGATAGATTTATTGATAATCTTTAAAGATCGTGCACCACGTGCTACCACTGTTGTAAGTGCTTTATATGCAATGTCATTTTAGTGTCACCGCAGTGATGGGAAGGGTAGGAACTTCACTTTAGAGACCAGAGGTGTGAGGATCAGGGCAGGTACGTGTCCTGCTTCAGGCTACAGGCGACAAGAGATCGAAGTGGGACCCAAGCCCTGGGAGGTCTGACTCACTGGGACATGCCCAGCAGACTGCAGACTTCTGGTCCCTCTAACACAACTTATAGTTAATAGATTTTAGAATAGAGCCAGGAATTCATATCATTTCGACTGATGGACAGGAAAGGAAACATAACCATGTTTTGCCCAAAATAATGGATAATTTTTTTATTCTTTTTTTTAATGCTTTTTAGTTTCTTTATTTTTCAACCATTTAGCCGTCTTCATTGAGATTGAATAACTGTTATATTTTTCCACATCACTTCTGAATACAGATGGATATAAACAGATAGGTTGCACGAAAGCAGATTCAATGATTGCAGTGAGAGAAAGATGCCGGTGGATACACTACACACTTACGGGGAAAAAAAAAAAAAACACAGCCAACATAAGCAAATATCTGTGCACAGGACAGGTCAACCAGTACTCTTTAGATCTTGTAATGCATCCATCAAATCGTTTTATTTACGGTTAGAACATCTTTGATTCTATAAATCTCCAGGAAAGGTCATTGAGAGAATGATGCAGGGAGAGACATCACATGTATGACCAGTTGCCATTACAACCAAGCAGATATATTTGTCCTGTAAGAGGCAGATTTGCACTGACTTCAAGTTAGAGCAGTCAAAGTATGTGGCTCGATTTTTGAAGATAATTAAATTAGGTACTGCCTTCAGGCCATTTTCAGGTGATCCCACTGAAACAAAATAGAATGGCATCAAAACGTAGCATCTCTTTTCTGCAAAACAGAATTCCTTTTTTTTGGGGGGGGGAATTATTCCAGTGGTAAAGTCCTTATTTTCATTTTTAGAAATTTCATTTTATAGTGAACGTTTCCGTGTGTGTGTCTTTACTACGTTAAATCCCAGCGAACATACCAAGCGGTGATGAGGAATAAAATCATCGTAAAGTCTGATTTTTATACATTTGAAAGGAAATACATCTTTCTATTTCCAAGCAGTGTAGTAACACAAGGAGTTAATGAAAGACGTCATCTCATTTGTAACAATGAATTTGAAGAAAAACAACATAAGCAGATTTCCATCAGTCCTGTTTACATAGAAATTTAGGTTTTTTTTTTTTTTGTAGATGAAGTTAAAGTTTCACTTCCTACTACTTCTGAACAGAATTACCTCCAAGTTTTTATTGTAGTACTTAGCTCTGTGCTTGAATGTCAGTGAAGGGTAGATGGTACATTTCTTACTCCTCCTCTAGCTGGGAAAATGACAAGTCTTGTAAAAGGGAAATGGTAGGAGTTACAGCTCTAGACGATGCTCCCGTGACATCCTCCTAAAAGGAGACTGTAAAACAGGGCTCTGTCCACTTCCAGATGTAAGGGGTCACACAATTCTCTTGTCGGAAGGTCATCCATAGAGCTGGTCCTGAGTTCCACGCTCTGAAATATCGCTCATAATTACCCATAACATGGATTTACATTACCTTAAACTCTCATCACTGACCACCAAGATATATAAAAACATTCATCAATGACTTATGTGCCCCGAATCTCCCTTGGCAGGAAAAATAAACAAATAAAGGAACAAAAATCAGACAGCCAACTCAGACCATGTTCCTTTAGCAGTTACGCTGAATAGAACAGGAAGGGGAGGAGCTACATCTGAAAATTACTGATATTAATGGGAGTGGAGAACCCTCTGACCTGAGAACTTAAATTTCTGTTTCCTTGTAAGCCTAAACTGAATGTCTTCTGTCTTCTAGATCCCAGATCCTAAATACTTGAGGAAAAGGAAGCATCCATTTGATGATAGCATCCACTTGTGACTCATAATTGGAGAACAACAGAAAATTCTGTGATTCATTCAACAAACAAAGTTTTATTTAGTAGCAGGTAAATGCCAGGCACTATGCGGACTGAAAGACATTGACAGTTAAAAAGGCGTTTGCAATATGGTTGATTTATAATATTATTAGTGTTAGGTGTACAACATAGTGATTCAATATTTTTATATTGTAAATATTCTATTTACAGTTACTATAAAATATTGGCTATATTTCCCTGTACTGTGCAACGTATCTTTGAATCTTATTTATTTAATACATAGCAGTTTGTACCTTTTAATCCTCTACCTCCTTCTGGCCCCGCCCCACTTCTGTCTCCCCACTGGTAACCACTAGTTCTGTATCTATATCTGTGGGTCTGTTTCTGCTGTGTTATATACACATTTGTTTATTTTTTTAGATTCCACATATAAGTGATAACATGTAGCATTTGTGTTTCTCTGTCTGACTTATTTCATGAAAGGAAACTGTATTATTTTCGGAAAATTGTACTAATAGGATGATAGAAGATGTTGGAAGACGCGGTCATATGTACAAAGAAACCAAAGCAAGTTGAAGGAAGCAAGCAAACAAAATGATCAAAGACAAACTGAAAAAAGAAAAGTAAATGGAAATCCTTTTATGATACAATGCCAGTTTTTATCATGTAAACACTGAATACTGCGTTAACTCCCAAATTTTAATGGAATTGTGATAAGGGAATGAGGAAGGAGCAAATGAAGTTGTTGGCAGTGTAAGGGAGTGAAGTCCTCCCCTCCTATGACAGAGCGTCAGTGGAGAACATGGAAAATTAATAAATCCAATAAGACAATGCTTTATTCATATAATTATGGGAACTACATGAGCAGAGTTTAGCAAGAGGATGCCTTTGGAGACAAAGACACTGCGGAGTGATACACTTCAGTACCCTTGGGTATCCATTAAGTGTACCAAAAGTTTACTAATTACTAAGCTTACTAAATTTACCAATTTAACTTCTTAAGCTATTTACATGTATTGCTTTGATGATATAAAATTCAATGAAAATAGTGCATAAGGCAGCTTTGAAGCGTCTTAGATGTCACAGGGCTGGTTTCTCCAGGTAACAACCACGCCCAATTCTGCTTGCACTCTGACCCTGGAACAGCAACGTGACCCTCACAAATAGGATGGCTATTTACCGCACAGGAAACCAGGTCCCGTCACATCCATTCAGCTGGAAACACAGAGGAGGAGGCATTGTTGAATCTGTCTGTAGATAAAGACATTCTTTCCTTTCTCTGCAGACAGAAGGCTGCCTAGCAACCATCATCCTGCACACTGAGGCGAGACTGGATCACATCTTTCCATTTCTGAACCTAGTATGAGATCCAGCCCACACAAAACTCAGAACTCACATCCCTAGTAAGTTTGGAATGTTTTTTTTACAACAATCAAATCTAAATTTCTCAGGAATCAAAGTTACAGGGGAAAAAAATAATTTAAATACATTCAAGGAGAAATGAATGCCCTGAAGTCCCTGTAGCGTGCAAACATTATTTTTCTTTCCGCCCAGTTTAATCATTTCAAAGTAATACGTGCAAAACCCAACGCTAAACAAAAAGCCGGTGATGGAAAGCATGCAGGGTTTGGAAGCTGAAGTTGAGTGAACTGTGTTGTTTCCTTCCATTATGTTTCAGGAAAATATCCTTTCCACGCGAGTAAATGCACTGCGCTCCGTTTGGACTGAGTCACGCTGGGGTTGGCCCGTCAGAAAATTTGCATCTCTGCCATCAAAATGAAGGATGTGTTTGAGATTTATTGGAAAAGTGGGTGTAGGAAAGGCTTGTAAGTGCTTCTGAGATCATTCCTCTTTTATGATGATTTGTAAAGAGCTTGGGAAACGAAGTGCAAACCATTAACTCTCCCCAGAATGAGTCATGACCGCTCCTCTCTGGTCTGACAATGAAGACTAACAAAAGCAAGAATCTTTTCTTTTCTTTTCTTTTCTTTTCTTTTCTTTTCTTTTCTTTTCTTTTCCCTCTCTTTCTGAACTTTGTGCATCGGACAACTCCTAAAAATTCATGAAGGAGTTAAACCTCACCAACTCTTTTTCTTCATTTTTAAAAGTCACTACTAATTTCTGACTATTAAAATTAAGTCAATAGTAGTAAGATACAGCCCCTCAGCCCCCACCCAGCGGCTACAGAAAAGCAGATCAGAATGAGTTTGAGGCAAAAATAGGAAACACTTGATGACTTGCTTTGGGTAGATTTTTTTTCTGAAGCAACCTGGCTTCATTCACAAGCTCTCAGCAGTCCGGCCACATTGAGTATTGAGTGTCCTACAAACCAGGTGCCACCATTCCTTCCAGTGAACCCAAAGCACCCCAGTGTGTCGCTCTGCCTCCAGAAAATGTCCTGATTTGGGCAGGAGATAACTCTTCATCTTGCATTAAAAAGAAAAAAAATCTGTCTCCAGTTCTCACCATCAAAGTCCACGTCATAAACAAACCGCGAAACTGACATAAGACATTACCTGACAAACAGCACATACTGGGGGTCATTGTAAACATCCGTCCTTAACCACAACGTGGGCTCTGAAAGTCAGGGTTCTTTTTTCTGGACCTCAGGGCGGTTGTGAAGTCAGTACTTCTGATCTCCTGGCTGAGAGCCATCACAGTAAATAAACACCATTCCTGGGAAAACGTGGAGATGCGAACTTTTGTCAGGAACAGAATGGAAACGGGTCATGTGCGTCTGATTCCACTTCGCTGCTTGACTGTTCCGACCACAGGTGAATGTCCTCCCCCGGAGAGGGAGGAAAATGGGAATCAGCTGGAATGTTTAAGACTTGCCCTGGCTTTTAATTTCCAATAAAGGGATACAATTCCTTTCCAGGTGGCAGAAATGACGTTCTCAAGCTGGTTGTTGCTGGATGTTTCGTCCTCCTGGATTCCTTTATGCTTTTGTGCAGTAAGTGGCGGGCTCTGTATTAAACTGTGACCCTGAGTCTGAGGACAGTAAGGGAGCTTCCCCAGAAGCCTTATATTTACCCCCCAATTCTGCTCATCTCGGTGGGGATTCACCGTTAATACATCAGTGTGTGCTCAGGACCGCCGGGGCGAACAGTCATTCAGTCATTCTCCTAACCATTCAGAGAGCTCTCTGTTCTTAGGAGATTTGTAATCTCGGTGGAAAGGCAGAGAAAGGGGTTAATGAGGTCTATAAATTAAGTTAAAGCACCCCCAAGTGATATCCTTTCTGGTGAGAAAGGCTGGGGTGGTTAACATCATTAAGGGAAATTAACTACTTTCTCAGACTGTGAAGACAGAGTGAATAAAAACGTTACTGTAAGCAGGGGCTCTTTTGTTACAGGATCCATTCATTAGGGGGTAGGTACCCAAATACTCCTGAGCTTGCCCTGAACCTACCATTGGCTCCGGGTTTGGAGAGGAGGGAGGGTCTATGAGGAGCAGTCGGATGTGGGTGGTGGAGAAGCAGGCAGTGTTTACACCAGTGTTTCTCCAGCACCCTCTGCCAGCACCTGGATCCTCCTCTAAAATTATCTTTCTTTCCTCTTTCTTAGTCCCTACACCTGCCTCTTTCTGAGATCAGACCATTCACCTGTTCGATTTCTTATTGGCCCCTTCATCCATGGGGATGTGACACACATATTCGAGCTTGCCAGTAAATGAGGTAAATGTAGGAAAAGATCAAAAGAAGTGAAGGGAGTTTTGCAGGTGCTTCAATCCCCCATGATTATTCATTCACTGTAAATACGTTTTCAACAGTTGACACAACAAAACTCTCCACAATGTCTCATAATTTGGATACAGTTACAAAATGTGAAGAGTGTTCTTAGAGTTTTATACTGGTTACTTCCTTGTCTCCAAACAAGCGCCCTGCACATCACGTACAATTATTCCCAATGTGGAGAAATTTGAGACTGAGGCACCAATGCTTCGAATACCTTGTGGAAATCACGATGTCTGTTACAAGGACGCGTTTGGATTCCATCGTAAAACGTTCAACGTTCAAAGCCCGTGTTCAGAATCATGAGCTGGCATCAGTGCTAGTTACCTCCAGCTCCCCGAGTGTTCACTTCAGGGGATGCTGCAAGAGACTTTGTGTCTGGGACGCCTCCGAAGAATAGTAAGACTTTTCCTAAAATAAGTTTCCCTTTTTGCATTTTATTTGGTTCATTTATTTTTTTTTAAATTTTAATTGGCTACTAAACATGAGGGCAAAATCTGTGGCCGACTCAGACTGGGTGCTTGAGTGAGGGCACCTGCCAAGAAGACTTACCACATGACTGATGCAGAAGAGGGCTATGACTCACTGTGCTGTCGGTGGGTGCCCACCCAGTTTACTTGGTCAGTGTGTCCCCTTGGCATCTAGACACACCAAGCTGAAGGGGATCCGTCCACACCGAGAATGAGTGACTGCCTCCTTTTTCCAAAGGCAAGACTCACGTTCATTCTCAAGTGTATCCCGTCCCATAGCCATGCCTTAAATTTTTCTACCCCTTTGCTCTCATGTTTCCCCATCAACCTCTGGATGCCTCCTCAGTGACACTAGGCACCAGCAAGAGGTTGTAAGTTCCAGGACCTACACGGTTTAATGCTGTATCACCACATCTAGAACCATGGCTGGTATGTGTATTTATTAGAATAGATAAATGTTAAATATTATGTATCTCTACAATTCCATTCTCATCCAACTTTTTGGGGAATAAGAGATAAATAAACAAGTAAAATACTGCTGTGTGCATGACAGGAAACAGTCTATACCCTTGACACCCCATCCTCATTCCCCCCCCCCGGCATACATGTACACCTGTCCATACCTGGGTGTTGCCAACTTCAGGTATAAAGATAATAATTAGGTCACAAGCTTCACAACTGTAAATTTCTGAACACTCTGAAAAGATTAATAAAAAGTCTAAATAGTATAAAAAACAGTCATATATGTGTAATATGTATGTATTTTTTAAATCAGTATATCTCTTTGAGACACTAATTTCATTTCCTTTGTGTATACATCCAGAAGTAAGATTGCTGGATCATATAGTCGTTCAAATTTTAATTGTTGGAGGAAACTCCGCACTGTTTTCCATAGTGGCTGCACCAGCTTACCTTCCCACCAACATTGTACGAGAATTCCCTTCTCTCTAGATCTTTGCTGACATCTGTTATCTCTTGTCTTTTTGATGATAACCAATCTTCTAATAGGTATGAGGTAACAATACTTTATTGTGGTTTTAATTTGCATTTTCCTGATAGTTAATGATGTTGAGTATCTTTTCATAGACCTACTGGCCATTCACAATCTTCTTTTGAGGAATGTCTTTTCAAGTCCTTTGTCCATCTCTTAATTGACCTATTTGTTGCTTTGCTATGGAGTTGTAGGAGTTCTCCATATATTTTAGACATTAACCTCTTATCTGATACATGTTGTGTAAATATTTTTTTTTTCCGATTCCATTGATTGACTTTTCATGTGTTGATTGCTTCCTTTGTTGGGAAGAAACTTTCTGGTTTGGTGCAGTTTTGTTTATTTTTCTTGTTGTTTCCTGTCCCTTTGGTGTTATATTAAAAAAAAAAATCATGGCCCAGAACAATGTCAGGAAGTTTTTCCCTGTTTTTTTTCCATAGGAGTTTTAGAGTTTTAGGTTTTACATTTAAAGTGATGGATATGTTAATTCACTTAATTGTGTTCATCATTTCACAATGTATGCATAAATGGAAACATCAAATTGCAATACAGTTTCAATACACACAAATTTTGTCTATCAAGTATGCCTCCACAAAGCTGGAACAATATCAGCATGATGCAAAAACTTTCTGTTTTCGATTACACTTAATCTCTGTGTGAGTAGATTAAAGGCGTAAAGATAGATTTCCAAAGAAAATGAAACGATCCACTATGCTGGCTGAATAAAGTATTCATTGGAGTGAGCCTGTTTTTATGTTAAGTGACAGCCCCAAGCCATGACAATTAAGAGCAAGCCATATGCTCTGCCTTGATTTCAACAAAAATTTTATTTTCAATTAACTGTTCACTGAGGTTTTATAAACTGGGCAATTTTGATCAAAAGGAAAATCTGACTGACCAGTGGAAATGTCTGAAGGTAATAAATCTTAAGAGGTATTTATCATTCATGATCATCACCAGGGGTGCTCTAAGGACGGGTTTGTGAGGTTTCTGGGGCACACGCTCCATGGGAATGACTGGGTAGGTAGATGCTCACCAGACCCACTTCCTGGCCCCAGGTGCACAACTGAACTACATTTCCCAGATGCCGTTGCAGTGAGATTGAGTCATGTGACTGGAACTCACCAATGGAGTGAGAGTGGGTCTCAGATGTCAATGAATAGTGTTCATGAAGGTGTGTCTTCCCAGGACTGATTTTTTTTCTTTATACCCATCAATGATCATAGGAGCTCTTGGTTAAATAAAGGAGGTAGAATCTCTGGTAGATTCAGTCCCTGAATAACCATGTGGACCTGAGCCTTCCAACGAACTTAGGTAAGAATACATCTTTTTGTTTTTGTTTTTGTTTCTTTTAGGAGGGGAGATAATTCAGTTTGCTTATTTATTTTTAGAGGAGGTAGTGGGGATTGAACCCAGGACACCGTAAATGTTAAGCATGTCTTCTGCCACTTGAGCTATTCCCTCCCCCCAAGAGTAAATCTTTAATAAAAAATAAAATTTCACTTTATTATTGAGAATTGGGGTTTGTTACAAGACTTCCATCTTTATACTGTCTCTGCTATTTAGTTTAACAAAATGAAATTTTATTTATATTTGTTCACTGACACAAGAAGCTCCTATGTGCCAAGCACTGTGCTGAATCCATGCAGCTTCATTACCCACCAGCCCTATCAGGATAAGGGTAATGAGTCACAGTGTGCTGTGGGCTGTGGTGATTCACAGTATACTGGGCGTTGTGAGAAACATCTTACAAAATCCAAATTTTAATCAACACAAACACCAATTTGTAACTTCCGATAGTTAGGGTTCAAACTCAATCCTAAAATGTACATATCTTTTTCTCCCTACTGGCTACTTTTGGAAAAAATCAACTTCCAATTTCTGGATTTCCCACTCAGGCCCAGAGCTCTGGTTAGTAGACATGATAATATAGAGAATCTGGTCCAACACAGCTAATTAAAGTCCTCGTCAGTCACATGGCCTATTCCTCCAGCTGGTACAAAGATGCTCTCAACAGTTCCTTACCTACTAAATAGTTTGAATTCCAAGAGAAAGAGGCAAGAAGACACCTTCAGTGAACTTTAGTCCATGCAATGAAAGGTGGTGTTGGAGAAGCATTTCTCCACTTAAGCATAACAGTGAGGGACTCCTCTGAAGCTTGAGGCAAACATCCTAAATCGTATTTTAAAATGTGTCCTTCCCTAGACTGACCCTTAGTTCTTACATTTCCCATAGGTAACTTGTGTGGAGGGTGGGAGGATGTTGGTTTCTGAGAACTTAGGTTTACTTCAAGTTTTATGATCATTATTTCCTGATGTTTACTGGCATTCTTCTTAAGTACTGAGTTGGCAATTATCCCCCATTTGCTTCTGTTTCCAGCTGAGTGGTTCTACATCCCTGATTGACTGATTGATTGATTGATATTTATATATATTTTATCTCATACCAAGTCCAAAAGACTTAATACACTGAAGACATTTCCAGGTACAGATGAAATCAATCTCTTCTGAAGAGCATTATCAGGTTATGGATCTACATACACTTAGCAAAGTGTTTGGATAACTTAGTTTATGTCCTCCTGCATAAAATGAGAATCTCTGAGAGAGAAGGTGGTCTTGTTAGTCAGGCATGGTAAATCAGAGAAATGCAAAAGAAATGAGGAAGTGGAGAAAGATTAATATTATAGTGAAACCCAAGGTAAAAAACAAACTACAGAAAAAATAAAGTGCATTTAGATGGCTAAACTTATATTAGACACTGATGGTTCAGTGGACATAAATCTTTATGCTCCATAAGCAGCTTCTACATCGATACCGATTAACCAAACCTCTCTACAATGGTCAGAAGTGGCCATTCCAATTTAGCTTTTGAGTTGGAACAGAAGGTGCGCTCTTGGCCCAGCACAGTGGGGGTCCGCGGGCAGGACAGTCACCCTCTCTGGATGCTGGCGGATCCCAGGCAGTAGTCACCCCACTGCCGGGTCCTTGGGCTGCTTGGGGGTTGGGGTTCTGTCTGGCCAACCATCCATTCCACTTCTGTCTTCTTGCCAAGGTCAGTTCCATGATTGCAGGATTTCTTTTTTTTTTTTCCTCTGTTTTGTTTGCTTTTGTATCCCCAGAATCTGGAAGCATGTGTGGCAAGATAAAGAATGGTCCATGATTCTTCCTTGAGAATGAAGACAGGAGTAAACCTCTTCACAGCTCTCCTCTCTTTCTGCTGATTGGATTTGTCCCAGATCACTCCCATCCTTTCCCACCTCCCCGTACTTGAAGAGAACCATCACACATTTGAAGTGGCTCCCCGCTGCCCATCCCCTGCATAACACACACCTAGTTTTGTGACTCTTTGTCCTACAGTCTGGATTTGATTCCTGTTCCAACCTTTTCTCCACTTCTCCTATTGGCATTGATCCAGACCTTGAAGGGGCAAAATCCACAAAGGGACCAGCAAGACCTTCCAGGCACGGCCATTGCCTTCTTGTTTTTATGCTTCTGTCAAACTTCTTGCTTCTAGGAAAAATGAAAGTTACCCCTAAAATTCCATTGGTTCCCAAAATATCACTCCTGACTGGTCCATTTCTAACACCTCATTTGCATTTGCCCCTAAAATTCCATGGTTCCCAAAAGCTCACTCCTGATTGGTCCACTTCTAACACCTCATTTGCATATGGTGCAAAAATCAAAATATAAAAGCCTGTGTAAACCTACAGACGGGGTCCAGAACTTGGAGTGTTATCTCCTCTGGGCCCCCCAGCATAATAAAACTGAGTTCTCCAACCCTCTGAGTGTCGGTTGGTTTCTGGACGGGATTCAGGTGCTGTAACAACCTGAGTCCAGGTGTGACAAGATCAACACACAACAGTGACACATGGGCATGTTAAGTTCCATATACTTTGGGACATCAAATATAAATTTCACTCGGCCCGGGATGTACATTTTATTTAGCCATCTATTTAAGCATAAATGAATCTGTGTTTTTATTTTTTTCCTTTACTTTTCAAGATTGCCAACTTTAAAAACCAGGCGACCTAGATTGCAAACATATCCTTGCTTCTCTTTGTCAGAGAGCCCTCTTCTACAAGCTCTTGGGGTCTCCGGTTTCAGGCCCGCTCACTATCTTTCACAACTGGTACAGCAAAGACCATACATTCCGTTCCTTTTTTAGCATTTCAAACAGGAGACCACATGGGTCTCGCTGAAGGTAACAGTGACATAACCAGTGTCTGCTGTCATTTGAATTCCTCCTCATGCCTGGTTTTACGATCCCATCCCTCCTACAGGCTGCTGGGCTTCGCATTCTGGATGCGAGACAAGGGACCTTTGTAACAAGTACGTTTTCACTTTTAAAATACATGAGAGCAGAAGACGTGGAAGCGAGCGAGAGGCAGATCGTTCATCTCAATGCACAACGGATGCGAACATGAACATCTCACCGCACTGGTCTCTTACTGCCTGTTTGAGCAGCTTTATTCGTGGGCAGCCCAAGGCGGTGTGCTTTGCTGGTGTTTTTATGACTCACTTCAATCAACAGCCTGTTTCATTACACGTGATGGGCGTCTTGGTTTGCATCCCGGATCTGGAGCTGTGAACGTGACCACTGGGGCTGCAGCCTTTCCCCGGCCTCCTGCGAGATTCCTTCAAGGTCTAGGTGTTGGGCATGAGTGGACTTCAGGGAGCATCAGAGCAGAGATTTGGTGGAAGCACTGAGATGAATTAGACACGGCGCCGGACTGTGTGTTCCCCCTCACTTCTGGAAATAAAGACCCTGATCTCAGGAGGACTTAGTGCCTCGCCTGGCTCCCCCACGTGTGACCTTTATTCCTGGACTTGAAGGGCAGGTGGGCAAGGGGGCAAGGGGGCTCCATTTGAGGTTCAAAGGGACTTTAGATAATAGCAGCACATGTCATTTTTATTGAATCAAACCCTGATGATTGCACTTGCAATTTAATTAAGGCAGGCTTATTTTTAGAGTTTGCATTGAAAGCCTGGGGGGAGGACAAACCTGTGTTTCCTCGCAGCACCCTGGAAAGAAACAGGACAGATTACCAAGACAAGGGCAGATAGGTAAATGATCCTGGAATTAAATATAGCAACACATTTCACTCTGATTTTTGCTGTTTGGAGGAAGCGCGACATCCCATTTTTTTTTTTTTTTTTTTGTGCTTACTTTCCTGGAGCTCCCACAGGAAAAGCCTGATGTATGCTCTGCTCAACCCTGGGAGGATTGGTCTGAGCAGGACCCGGGTACCACCCTTGATGCGGGCAAAGGTTTCTACTTTCTGCAAAAGAGCTTCCTTTCTCTGCTTAGAAGCCAGAGACCCTTGCCCTCACCGTCCAAGCTCCCGTGCCTGCCTCATCCGGAGGCCAAAGTGAAACATGAGTTTGGAGCAGAGAAAGGCTGATTGTAGGGCTGAGCAAGGAGGAGGCGGTGGCTCACATCTAACAAAGCTCCAAAGTCCCCGAAGGGTTTCAGCAAAGCACATTTAAAGGCCAGGTGAGGGTTTGCAGGATGCGTGACCAGCTCCTGCACAATCCTCTGACTGGTTGATGTGGAGGGAACAGGATGGTCAACAGCATCAACCCCCCAGGCACCAGGATGTCCGGGGGCCACATGGTCTCCATCATCAAGGAGTTAATTTCTTCCCGTTGGGGGTGATTTTTAGCATCTGAAACACTCAGGAAATATACACGAGATGCTCTGATCTGGGTCCTTTAGACAGGAGCTGCAGGGGAGGACACGGGGAGGGGTCTGACCCTGGAAACCCCCAGGGTCCTGTTCCATTACATCCACTCTTCTTTTGATTTAGTAAAAAAAAAAAAAAAAAAAAAAAAAAAAAAAAAAAAAAAAAAAACAACCAGAAAACAAAAAACTCCTTCTCAAGATTCCAGTAGGTTTTACATTCAATTTTTTTTTCATTTTAAGAATCACTGCCTATAAAACATAAGCCTTGTCCTTTTTTTTTTTTTCCCAAAGGCAATTTTACATAACAGAAAAAAGATATGGACAGAGGTCTTTGATGGCCGTCCTGCAACTAAACTAAGGAGGCAGCAGCCTGTTGTGATAAACTGTTGAAATAGTGATTTGGGCTAAAGGTGAGAGCGAAAAAGCTGGATGTCAAAGGTAGATAAAAGCAATTATTTGGTTGGAAAATGTAAATGAATCCATACTCCCATACCATATGTAAAACTACAGTCCATTGTGAGTTATTTGTTGTGTAAGGTGTGAAGTCTGGGTCTAAGTTCAGTTTTTGCATATAGATGTCTTGTGTTCTACCATGAATTGCTAAAATCATGATTCCTCTATTCAATTGGCTTGCTCCACTCTTACGAATCAGCGTCTGTGTTTGTGTGGATCTAATTGGGGGCTCTCTATTCAGTTCTATTGATCTTTGTGGGTATCCCTTCCCTAATCCCATATGGAAAGTGTATGTTGCTTTGCTCAAAGTCTTGATGCCAGCAGTTCTGTAGAAAATCTTGAAATCGGGCAGTTTGAGTCCTCCAGCTGTGTTCTTTGGTGTTATTTTGTCTATTCTGTCTTTTGACCTTCTGTGTAAATTTTAGAATTGCTTTGTAGATATATTGAAACATATTGTTGGATTGTTTTATTGTTATTATATTGAATCTACAGAGCAAGTTCCGAAAAATTGGCATTGATATGTCAAAACTGAATGATATGTTTGCCCATCCCTGAATATGAAGTAGCTCTCCATTGATGGCAGATTCATTTTCATTTCTTTCATCAGAGCTTTGTATTTTTCCATATATAGATCTTGTACATTCATAAATCAATGTAGCGATTCCTCATATTACTGGATTTAATTAAAAAATAAGATCATCTCAATAAATGGAGAAAAAGCAATTGGTAAAGTTCAACACTGATTTATGGTTAAAAAAAAACACTGATTTATGGTAAGCGAAGTCTCAAAAAATAGAAGCGGAAGGGAAGTTCTCTAGCACAATAAATAATATATATAAACACCTACAACTATTATACTTAATTAGTGGTGAGCCACTGACTCTCCCCTTATAGGATAGGGAAAGGCAGGAATGCCCTCCCTGTGCATTCCTGTTCTATGTCAGACTTAAAGGTATATCCAGGCCAATGACAAGAAAACAAAACAAACGAATATGCAGATTGAAAGAAATCAATGAAACTGTCTTTCCGGATGACATGATGGTTTAGGTAGCAAATCACAAAGAATCAAATAAAATCTCCTGGAACAAAGACTATGTCAAAAAAAAAGCAATCAGGAAGTAGTATGGGTGAGGGGAGAGAAGGGAGCCCTCCTACACTGCCGGTGGGAATGTAGTTTGGTGGAGCCCTTCTAGAAAACAGTATGGCGATTCCTCAAAAGATTAAAAATCGAGTTACCATATGATCCAGCAATCCCACTCCTGCACATGCACCTGTAGGGAAACTTAATTCAAAAAGACACATCCACCCCAATGTTCACAGCAGCACTATTTACAACAGCCAAGACATGGAAACAGCCTAAATGTCCATCAACAGATGACTGGATAAAGAAGATGTGGTATATTTATACAGTGGAATACTACTCAGCCATGAAAAAGAATGAAATACTGCCATTTGCAGCAGCATGGGTGGACTCACAGGTTGTCATTCTAAGTGAAATAAGTCAGAAAAAGAAAGAAAAAACATCATATGATATCACTCATATGTGGAATCTGAAAAAAAAGGAAAAAGACACAAACTCATCTACAAACAGAAACAGACTTGCAGACATAGTAAGCAATCTTATGATTATAAGGGAAAGGGGGTGGGAAGGGATAAATTTGGGAGTTTGAGATTTACAAGTGTTAGCCACTATATGTAAAATTAGATTTTAAAAAACGTTTCTGCTGTACAGCACAGGGAACTGTGTTCAAAACCTTGCAATAACCTTTAATGAAAAAGAATATGAAAATGAATATATGGATGTATCTGCATGACTGGGACATGGTGCTGTGCACCAGAAACTGACACATTGTAACTGACTGTACTGCAATAAAAAAGGGGAAAAAAAAAAGAAAAGAAAAGATAAGACAATGGGATGACTTTTCAATAGCTGTTGTCAAAAATCTGTTAATGAACAGAGAGAAATACAATAGATTTTATATTTTCATATATAACGTGCAATATGAAATGCCCCTCATGACAACTTCTAGGATACTGCTTCATCCTTTAGATTTCAAGTGTGTATCAGTTCTGAGAGTTAAGACATCAGAGACACAGTCTGGATGAGAGCCCCTGGCCGCATCCTTTCCTGGTACTGTCTTTAGATGAGACAGTGACATTCTGAGTCTTTGCAATTTCCTCTGTGCACTTTCCACTGACTTCCTAAAACCTGCACTGACTTTGGCAAACTCTAAGCAAGATGAACACTACACAGTGGCATCTTTAGCTGATTTTCAGCTCAAATGCAAGTTTTTACCCTCTTCCTATAACTTCAGTGACTCAAGTAAGGAGCTTACAAAAATTTGAACCACCAGGTTGGAGCTGCCATTATCCAAGTTTTTTGTTTTTTAATGTAATATTTGAGAGTCAAGAATAGTTGATTTGGGGACCACTTTTTGAATGTTTGGAAAGAGTCATGGAGAGACTATTAAAGAGGGATCTGCGCTGATGAGTAATCCAAACCCCAAATCATGGACTGTGGCTGGAAAACAGGAAATGGATACAGGTGGATGTCAGAATATTTTAGTAGATTACGGCAATCAACAGTTTTCAAAACGTGGGGTTCGTTTTCATGTAGCAAGAAAGACATGGGAAGCAAAAAAAGAACTTTAGAAATTGCCAGCTGTGATCAGTGTAATTTTCATTGACATACTCTTGTTATAACATCTGTGACATGTATATTTACAAAAAAAAAAAAAGAATAAAAAACCACTAAACTTTGGAATGTTGAGTTCTAAATATCTCTACGTGATTGGATTTCAAGCAGACAGGTAATTAGCAATTTTAAGAGATTTGTTTAATAATAAATAATAATAAACAAAGTGCATTTAGAATCATGGATAATTCAATTTTTTTTAAAATCGAATGATGCATAACAAAATTAAATGGTGAAAAACGGACAGCATCGCCAATTTAATAGGCCATGGCTTTTTTATATTATAATAATCACTTCATTTATATATTTTTAAATTAGTGTTAACTGTTTTGATTAAATATTTTCTACGCATCATTTACTCAAAGGGTTGAGGAGCCATGACCAGTCTGTTACACTGAAGATGCCAATTTTGGTTTGTGAAATGGAACAACTTTAACCTGTTCAAAATGGTGAAATAAAAACAGTAATGTGTTTATTAAGGGGAATCGGTTTTCTATCATAAGTGAAAACGTTCACACTTCATTTCTATTTAAGAAAACAAACAAAAACAATAACATCAAATGCAATAACAGACATTTTGGTGGCTAAAATTCTCTTAATATAGAATTATTATAATTGTACCTAAGTGGAAGATGTGTATAATTCTGGCACGGCAATTTTAATAAAATATAAAGTCAATTCTGGGTTCTGGGTGGAGATCATAAAAAAAGAGAATATTAACACCATGTCAACTGAAATAAAATTCACAAGTTAAAAGTTGAGTTATGTTTCATTTTGCAGACATTTCTGAGGACTTGAAGCCTGGGAGGCAGCCTCCCAGATGGCTCTGAGGGACTGCTCTGAAGATGTAAGGGAGGAGCCAGGAAACATAAGAGTTTTTGCAACAAAGACCAGGTAGTCAGAACATCAAAAAATGACTGTTAATTAAAGAAAACCAGATATCTTAAGGAATTTACCACTTTTCTCTGTATGGGAAAGTGCAAAGGTTTGGGCTCATTGAGATCATCCCTTTGATGTGGCTCCGAGCTCTCTAGGGCCAGTGTCCTGTTCTCTCACATCCTGAGCCCCCTCAGGGAGGGAGATGGTACCACTGGGGGTGTCTGCAGAGGCTGGAATGCCTGCTTGTCTGCATCCCAAGTTCCCTCCTCTCACTGTTGGGGGTGGTGGTAGCGACTGATGACTTGATGGCCAGAGCATCCTGTGTTTACTGATATGGCTGTGATGTTTTTCACCCACAGCAATAATAAAAGCTCTGGCTATTAGACTTGGACCAAATAGCAACAAAGGAGAGCTGAAAATGAGAGATGAGCCCTTCCCCAGGTGGGGCAGACCATGCGCTGTCTCCACGGGATAAGAAGTAGGGAAACATAGGCAAGGTGGTCACTGAAGAAGCTCAGGAGAGTGTTGACTAAAGCTGGAACAACTGGGAAGGGTGAGCCAGCAATGGGTTTGGGAGAGAGAAGCATCTCTATCCGCGTGATAAATAGACCACACAGCTTCGGCACTGGATTCAAGGATGGTTCGGTTGAACGTGGCGACGCTCACTTCCATACAGTGTAATGAGCCTTCCTTTTTTATGGTGTCTTCTGGAGCCTAGCAACCGAGGATGTGCGAGATTTATCAAATGTCTGCATGAAACAGGACTGGAAGAAAGCTTTACGGTGACTCCTTTGCTCTCATGTCGGTGGCCGTTGTGACTGTTGGAGAGGATCACAGTGATTCTCTGCCCTTGATCACAGTCTTGTCCGTGTTTCCTCAACATCCTCCGGATTGTTGGCTCCCAGGATAGATTTGATAGAGTGTCTATTGTCATCATTGAAAGTCATTATCCAAATTGCTTGCTAATTGTATATTGCTTCGTACACTACATGTTGACACTGTACTTGGTATTTCAGTCTCTGGCTTGTCAGATGGATCTGGAGGTGACACGGCACATCCGGTTGCACAGCAATTAAGAGTGTGTGCAAGGCTGAGAAGAGCCCACCTCTTTTAATGTTATCCAGGCAACTGACTTCTGAGAATGCCCATCTAAAGATAAAACGGTACTGTAACTTTAAAAAAGTTCTTTATTTCTCACTCTATAAACCAAAATAAACCACCGCATAACTTTTCATAGCAGACTCAGTGTTATTGAATCCAAACTCATTCTGCTCACCACACGACAGGCCAATAAATCAGGAGACAAGGTGTTGGGACAAGGGGTAGCGACTTTATTTGGAAAGCTGGCAGACCGAGAAGATGGCAGACTGATGTCCTGCAGAACCATCTTCCCCAAGTCAGAATTCAGGCTCCTTTTATTCGAAAAAGGGGAGGGGGTGTGGTTGGCTGATGCAAACTTCTGGGTGCGGGAATCCTTTGTTCTTGCAGCTGTGCACGTGGGTCAGGCCATGGTGCCCCTGCAAACCTCCAGCAAAACAAATGTTATTTTCTATTCTGCAAGTTGTTATCTTTATACAAGTGCAAAAGTGTTAACATCCTCAAAGGTCAGAGCCTTGAGAACTGGCTGCCCTGTATATTTCAGGCTAAAGGCAACATTCTTTTCCAAAATGTGCGGAGCCAGCAAGACTGAGCCTAGAAAGCAGGGCACAGGGTTCAAGCCAAAGGAACAGGTCTCATGTGGAGTCAGATTGGTTCTTTTCTGAGCCATCAAGACAGTTGTGACTTTATATCTGGTTTCTCGCTAAGATTCCACCCTGAATGAGGCCATATATTCCCCTATTAATGATGTGAAAGCCATTATTACAAGACACTAAGCCATTCATCTGAAGAAATGAGTTGCTCAGAACGGTGATTTACTTAGAGACGCGCAGTATGCAGATACACAGGACAAGTGGGTAAGTCTCCTTGTTTTAATTCAGTGTTCCCTTATGGTGTCCCTCCTCCAAAAATCACTGTGTTAGTCCCTGAGATAATGAAACACACTGTGTCACTGAGAAGATGTCACAAGGAAACAGGAGAAGTGGGCAAACGTAGAAACGGATGGTAAACTACAAACCAGGTTTTGTTATAACAGCCCAAACTACCTTCCTATACACCATACACGTGTATGACATGTGCTCAGTGTCAGGGAAACTGTGGATCTTTGGAAATCTGCAAGATGCCAGGGTGGGGCTTGAAATATCTAAAAACTCACAAGGCAGAGGCATCGCCAATCAGAAGGTTACAATTTGGACACCCCAGGAGCCCGTACGGGTGGTCAAAAGCTTCAGTTGCCAAGGTGGTGTGTGTATTTAGAGGTTCTGGCTAACGCAAGTGTCAGGATCCATCAGGCAGAACTCTTCAAGGTGTTAATACCGAATATACCTGGATATCAGCCCAGATAATCCACAATTCATTAGTGTCCCCGTTTTTCAGATGCTGAGAACATGGAGCTTAAGGAAATTCTTATTTCCCAACGGCTGCAGAGTTTAGAAGTGTTGGGGCTGGAATCTGAACACCACCATCGGATTCCCAAGTCTACCCCTTTGGTGTCTCTCCATATGTGATAGGCAATAATTGAACAAACACGCTTAGGTCGACATGAAGGAGAAGATGGTTTTGTCTGATGAAAAGGATTTGCAGGAGCTGCGCACAAGGAAGAATTTGTCCGGGTCTTCAAGAGGGCATCAGATTTCCATGCACATTTATCTCCGCCGTGTAATTGATGGAAGATATGTAAGCACATTCATTTTCAACAGCTGTAATTATTCAAAGCTTTGGGCGAGTCATGTATTGTTTCATTTATGCCTCTGTGGTGATTAAAGGAAGCTCTCTCTAGTACTTAATCCCGAATTAAATATTCCTAAACTCAGTTTCTCAATTTTCAAGGGGCAATTAATTTGATACTTTGATTTGAACTCCTGTAGTCTGTTAACCTCAACCTTTGCAAGATTTGGAAGTAGCTTCTAAGATGCTAAATCTCTGAAAAAGCATTAGGTAGAAAACGGATTTTTTTTTTTAAATTAAATGCACGTAGAATCCAAAATGCCACGGCTGGGGAGAGGGTGGGCCATCCCTGAGGGATGAATCTGATTCCTCTTCAACTGTCTGCTCTGCCGAGACTGTGACTTTTTTTCTGGTTGGACCCTGAGCATCACATTCTCCCTGTCGGAGCTTCCTGAATTTTTCATGCCCCAAGCCAGCTTGCAGGCTTCATTCCACAACAATCTTGGGTTGGTCTGGACTTCTTTCTGCAATGAAAATATTTTTGACCTTGTTTCTTTTTCCTCTTTCTGCTCCCAGCTCTGCCAGGTCCCGGAGTGCCCTGGGGCGGGGGCTAATGTGAACATCTCCAAAGGCAGTAAAGGAATCTGCAACCACATGGATGACAATGTTGTGCGTTAATGATGTGTGCCTTCATATTTGTGTGCAATGGACACGCGATCAAGTCTTCTCTGTTTTCTGGGGACCACGGAAGCATGAAGGAAATTTAAGAAATTTGAGATCTGGCATAGAGGGCCATGTCAGGTGACTCCCTTCCAGATGCGGACATTAGGGTGCTGCCTACAGGTGGGTTGGAGCCAGGATGGCCCCTCGACAGGCAGGGGCCATTTCAACGTCATCTTTGGGCTTCCTGATAATTTCTGCAAACTAATGCTACTAGGAAGTCAGTCTCCGAGGTGTCTGGGGAATTCCTTCTCTAGCACGTGAGTCTTCCATCCAGCCTTATGGCGTATTTTATCCCTTACGGCGTATTTTATCAATGCCCTGGTATTCCCCAAAACAAAGCTGAAATATGGACTCTCCATCAAATGCATACAGAGATGGAGTTGAATGTGCATTTGTGTGTGTGTGTGTGTGTATGTGTGGAAATCTGGAGTGAAAGGAAGAAGATGTTAGCGTAGAATTTATTTGGCAGAGAAATGGAAGGAGTAGCTTGTGAACATCAAACGTGTGCTCAGTACATTTGTTGATGCCCAAAAGGATATTTTATCTTTGTATTCCCAGATTCACACCGCCTACAATGCAGATATCACTCCGTAAGCACATGCTAAATTAAACTGATAATGTCTGTCTGAATTTGTACGTGCAAGAGAAATGCTAGTCGAGCAAGGAAAACTAAAGGATCGGGCGAGAAATAAAATGAATTTGGCAGTAAAATGGTATTAATTAAATGTGCATGGACAAGAAAGGATAAACAAGCCACTGATTAGAAAAGCCTGGAATGAATGAGACAAATTCGAATCAGAATTTTTATATCTCTATTGAACTGATTTAATTTTTTAAAAATTTTTTGTGGGGGGCAGGTAATTAGGTTTATTTATTTTATTTACTTGTTTCTCAGTGGAGGTACGGGGGATTGAACCCAGGACCTCGTGCATGCTAGGCAGGCACTCTGTCACCGAGCTGTACCCCTCTGAGAATATTTATGTCTTTACACATGTGTGATTTTACTTACATCCCTCCCATCACTGCACTCAGCATCTTACCCAGGGGTGAAGGAAGAATGTAACTGTAGGTTACTTTGATATTGTTTGTTTTGCCAGTTACCTTGCATTTTTCTGATTTCTGTGATTGTAAGCTTCTTGGGGGTAAAAAAACAGTTCCATCCTGCTGATCTTTGAAAATCCTTAGCAATGGGGACTAGATCAGGGTGATTTGCATATATTAGGTCCCCATGAATATTGCTAAAAGACAAAGGTAGCCTCATTTTTATAAGAACTATGGTAGACTTCCTTACTTGACAGCAACTACAAAAATCAGATTTGTCTGAATTTGCCAGATGCAGTACTCTATAAAACAGAATAGAATGGACAAATATAAATTAGGGATTCTCTAGTGATTAGTAATAGATCCCATTCATTTTGTTTTTTTTCAAAGCAGAGACCAGAGAGGTTTTGGCGTGCTCAGCAACACAGCATCAGCTGGCAGTGAAGTCACATGGACAAGTTGGCAGGGTAAAAACCCCCGTTTTTCCCACTGCCTCTTACAATCCAGGGCTCCGGAGGTTTGCATAGAAGGTGAATTTTGGATAAATACACCTTTGCTATTACTACAGATTCATTGTTTCTAAACTTCCAGCTAGTTATCAAACGGGGCTCTGGGTTGCATGGAAAGACTTTAACCAAAGCAGCTCCGTTTGTCTGCCTTAAATATCACGCTGCCAAATTGTTTGAGTAAGTATTTCGCAACTAAATACGTTTTCAAAGCTCAGCGATAGAATTTTGTTTTGCAATCCCTGAGTATTCTTTTACCTTAACTGGTTATTTTGGATTATCACGTGAGCAAAGATATACTTACATTGTTCTCTGTCCAAGAAGGCTACAAGTCATTTCCCTCGCTTATGTCCCCAGGCCTGTAAAATGATCATGACTGTCAGCTTCCGACACCTGCAATCAGAAAAGAGATATTAAAAATATAGAAAGAGGGAAAACAAGGTCCTGCTATAGAGCACAGGGAACTGTATTCAATATCTTGTAATAACTATAACGGAAAAGAATTTGAAGAAGAACATATATATACACGTTTATGTGTATGTCAGAATCAGCCTGAAACTAACACAACATTGTGAATTACTATGCTTTGATAAAAATGGTTTCAAAAGTACATAAATAGAGAAATAGACATAATATATGTATATATGTTTTTTTCAATCAGCGAAAATAAATCAGTGTAATACTCTCTAATTATCCTCTCCCCCCAAAACAGTGTCCCTAGGTCCTTGACTCAAATCCGTTGTCAAGAATCCCATGACATCAGAGTTACCCTTATACTTTGAGAAGTTGGGAGAAGCTTGGACCATCTTAAGAAGTTGGAAGCTGTAGACCATGAGTGGCATTTTGGGAAAAATAAGAACTCTTAATTTTATGCTTTCAACGATTCACTGAGTAGCTGAGAAGTAGCGGGCTGTTCCAGCCACAGTGATGTGACCATATCCCACTCTTGACTCAACTGCACGATGTTTTGAACATCTCAAATCTGTTAGCTCTTACAGAACCCCTGGCCATTCCAGGTGGCATGGAAAATGCCCATTGGATGGGTTGCTTTTTCTCATCACGCTCATAGGAGACGTGGGCTTTGCAGTACGTGGTCCACAGCATCACGCGGGCAAAATCCACTATAAATTGTCTGTGGGAGCCTGGATTTCTAGAGAGCGTGGGCACTTGCAGCCCTAATTGCTTCACATCTATGACGTTGTAGCACATGACATAAACTATGAAAACTGTTTTGGTTTCCAAATACAGGACATTTTCGTCCTACAAATGCCCATCAATCAGGTGCCATGTCTGTTTCTTAGCAATTACATTAACTGAATATTGAGCTTTAACGTAAGTCCATTTAATGAATCCACTCATCTCATTTATAAGTTCTCCCTGGTGTGGTTTTATCTTTGCTTGGAAGACACGGTACCTTCAAATGTTACCATTATTTTGACATTGACAAAGATAATTATTTCTTTAAGCTAATTTTATTTTTAAAATATTGAACCTTCCCCTCCATTAGCCTGTGTGTTTTTGTTTTTGTTTGTTTGTTTGTTTGTTTGTTTTATGGATCATTGTTTTCTGGCAGGCTCTTTGCATGGTTTTGTTCCATATTAACTGTTGAAAAGACACCATTACTAACATCGCCCCCAGGGTTCTCCCGAGATTTCATTTTTTCCTGCAATCACACTGCCTGAAATGTGTTTTGTTGTGTTTCCTCTTTGCATCCATACCCCTGATTCAGGGTCAAAGGTGGGTAAATGTGATTGAGTGGGGTTTGAATACATCCTTAACAATACTTGCTACAAGCCTAAATTTCTCCAGAAGGAAAAGTGAATGATATAAAATTCTCCTTTCAATAGTTCACGAAGAATTTGTCAGTATTTTATGGGTGAGCTCAGCCTTTGTGTTTACCTTTGTTTTGTTTTCTTTCTTTCCACTAATAGAAGGAATTAGTGTTGCTTTGATTTCAACTAACATTTCATGACAATAATTAAACACTTTGATTCTTATCAGACAATATAATGGTGCATATAAAAATTGTTAGGCATAATTTTTGACCAAATCACAAGAAGTTGCAATAAAATTACATCCCTGTTATAAACCTATTCCAAAACCTGTATTAAAAATACTCTTCACTGATAATACAGTTACTATTTTTGGACCCTAAAGGAAAATTTCTCTAGAGGGTACAATCATTATTCATTAATATTCCTATTTGATACATTTCTGAGTCCAAACGTGCAGGGAAAAAATGATTAAAAATTTAATTGCATTAAAGCAATCATTCGGAATGAGACAGTACCACTCCTAGCAATGCATTACATTTCTAGTGTCCCCACCAAATATTTTGGGGGGAATCGGAGACTCAGAATGCAGAAAATGTGCTGTCCTGTGTACTAACCAAAAATGGCACATTTACTTGGATTTTCGGTTAAATATTTAACCCAATGTATTTATTTTGCAGATGTAACAAACTATCAATAGGTAGCTGTTTATTCATTATGATTTAAGCTCTAATAAGCATAAACTGAAGAATGTTCTCAGTACATGTTGCAAAAGATGAGCAGAAAAAGCATTGTTTTTTATAACCATTTATTATTCATATAATATTTGAAATTATCTCTATGGAGATTTTTATGTACAATTTTTTAACTTGACATATTTTTCACTACACGTAAAGTTTTCTCGTGGCTCAGCGGGCAGCAAAATCGGAACATACCAGTGGGTCAAAACTTAGGACCCTCAGAGCTTGGAGACAAAGTTTCCTTTAAAGCCAATATTTAGGTAAATCATCATAAAATTTGTCCCCAGATCTCACCTTCTGGACAAGATCTTAGAATGGCGTGCCACTTACTTTCTCAATGACTCCGATTACAGTTTGTCATTGAAATGAAGGTTCCCGCAATTAGAAAGGCTGGGGTCACAAAGGGCTGATAAAAGTCAAGAAGCAAATGGGTGTATTCTGTTAGCTATGCATGAGATTTGGAGATTTATAGGAAAAGGTACTTTCTCGCCAAATCCATTATCTTCCCATAATTATTCTCCTCCCATTGTGTTTGACTAATGGTAACCCCAGGCGCTAATTCATCTCAGCTGGAGAACTGGGAGATCTGGTGGACGTCCATTCCTTGAGTTCCTTAAATCCATCTACTCCCTAAATCTTGTTAACACTATTTCCTTCAGGTTTCCAACATTTGTCTATTCTTTTTTTTTTTTCCTTCCATTTCCATTGTCAAAAACTCAACCCAAGCTGTCATTGGAGGGTCGCCGGTACACAGGGACCTCAACGCTCAGCCGTGTCTGTTTTTAAGTTTTGAAAGTTATTTGTATGAGCCTTTGGGCTTCAGAGTTGAGGCTGGAATGAGTTAAGGTCTTTGGGGCTGTTAGGATGGAATGTATCTTGCATGTGAGAAGGACGTGAACTTTGGGGAGACCATGCTATGTTACTGAATACCATCCTTCCCAGATTCATATGCCCGCTGACCCCTTAACACCCAGTGTGACTGTATTTGGAGATAAAGACTAAAAGGAGATGATTGAGGTGAAATGAAGTCATAAGGGTGGGGCCCTGAGTCAATAGGGTTAGTGTCCTTATCAGAAGGGGGGCCAAAGGGCTCATTCTCTGCCTGTGCACCTGTCGACAAAGCGTGCACACACAAAGTGAGACAGAGGCCACCTACAAGCCGGGAGAAGTGGCCTCAGAAACAAAGCTGATCTTGAACTCCCAGCCCCCAGGATTGTGAGAAAAATTTGTCTAAACTGTCCAACCCTGTGTATCTTGCTATGACAACCTGACCCGACTAATACAGATTTTGGAGAAAAACCCATTTTTGACATCCCTGTCCTAACCTACTACCATATCTTCGTATTAACAGAGTTTCTCTTCTTACTAAATTGCTCCCAGATCTTCAAATTAAGGTTTTTTTTAACCCATAACTTTGTGTTTAAACTACTCTTTTTCTTCTGGAATGGTCTTTATCACTTTGCTCTCTTAATAAATAATTTTAAGACTTAAATAGCTTTAAGACTAAGCTAAAATTCCTCCCACCAGTATAAAGTCACTCGACCACTCTCTCCTTGTAGTTTGTAACAAATCTACTGAGAATTTAAGAGACAAAATTCTTTATTTGCAGGCCACTTTTCTTTCCATTCAACTATGAGCTAATTATTACAGAGTCCTTTGGAACTGAACAGACTTATGTTTAAATCCTTACTCCGTAATTTATGATCCAAGTGAAACTCTCCAAGTAAACTGAATATGGTAACTAATTTATTTTGTTAATATAAATTTTAATTGAGATCGCATGTTCATGTCAACATATTTGATGTTAATAATGTTATTATTTTTATTTACTAATAATATTAATTAATGGCATTTATTTATTGTTAATGTATTATTAATAATTATTATTTATTAGTACAACTCAGAATTTGACATCTATCGAGCTGGCAAGCATTGCTTATGGCAATCATTGTTTAGTGCAAGAATGAGCAAATAAATGAATTAATTAGTGAAGAACTCAAAACAGTGATAAAAGCAATTAAAAAAAAGAAGAAAATCAATACAAACAAAATGGAAGTGACCCTCAGGAGTAACAGAAAACATGATCTCAGATTCTTTGATGGTCAGGGGAGCATCTTTGATGTAACTTTTCACTCTTTGTCTGAAAACATTTGACCCATTTTTTTCCCCCAGAAGTTGAATATGAACGATCATTTTTGCAACAAATGTAACTTGTTATCATTGCATTCCATGCTTTTTTTGTCTGCATGATAGTTTCCTGAACTTTGTTTGTCTTCACTAACTATAAAGACAGTCAAGATTTCAGGAAGTGAAGGAAATGGATTCGATTTTGTAATTAAAAACAGATGAGCAACCTTTCAAGAAAATACAGTGGAGGCAAATTTTGGCTGATAGACCAGAAATATTAGAGAATAATGTTTTTATGCTTTTTTTCTTTAATAGGGTAAAAGACCTTGAACCAACAGAGTTCTTTACTTATGTCTTAAACTTTTTCTTTTTTAACCACTTAAACTTTTAATAGAGAGAAGTTTAGTTTACAAGTCTAGGCATGATGGAATGAAATGTCCATCCTTTCATCCTTTTGGAAAATGTTTAATACTTGTTCCTTCTTCCTGAAAGTATTAGCTAACATCTTTCATCCAGCTTACTTTTTTTCAGTTTTTATTTGGATGAAATTCAATTTTTTTTTTAAATGGAAGTCCTGGGGATTGACCCCAGGACCTCATGCATGCTAGACACATGCTCTACCACTGAGCTACACCCTCCCCCCACTTACCCCCTTATGCTTAATTGTCACATTCATTGATCACAGTACATCTCAACCCATGATGAGTGTGCTGGTGAGCTGAACTTCATTTTCCACTGTTCCCTTTCCTACATGTTGCTGATTATCATGGGTCGCACAAAGAGTTTTAAGCCACCGGTGACCGGGCTCCTGTCCCAGTGCATCCAGCTCCTGGGACAAACACGTGCATTTAGCCATGTGCCGAAGTGAGCTCCCGCTCTGCAGGGCATCCGACCCCCCAGGGTCAGGTGACCTCCCGCTCTGCAGACCCAGTCATGGCACTGTGTTTTGTAGAAGCATATACGTTCCCTTAAAGGAAGCATGCTGAGTTCTTGGGGGATGAGATTCTGTGATACAGAGATTAGCTGAGAGAGCTAGACTCAGCAGTGAGGTCAGAATTTACCATTTGGCAAGTCAAAGTAGTTGTATTCTCTGTTCTATTTGTTCAGATTTTCTGCAAACATTTAAGCTTTCAAGGTAAATCAAGGCAAGGCCCCCCCCCAAACTCCTCTTTTCTTCCCTGTCCTGATTCTGATATTAAGGGAGGAAGGCGCGTAGCGAACAGATTTACTGACATGCCGTTGATCCTCACAGCTGACATTTTGCGTTTGCAGATTCACCCACTGGCCCAAAGTCCTTTGCAACTTCAGAATTAATACTGGTGACATTTCCCCGGTGATCTGCGCACTCGCACAGAGCAGTGATGGTTTGAGTTGTCAAGCACGCACGTTCCCATCGGAGCCTGAGCTTGCTGCCTTCTTGAACTCACTTCTCAGCTTGCATGAAAGCATCCTTTTTGTGGTCTAGGTAGAGACACACTTTTCACATTGTGTGCTTTTTTATTGGTGACATTGCCGTTTAAACAGCCCCCAAGTACAGTGTTGGGTGCTGTTCAGGATTCCGAAGCATGACAAGGTTGTGATGGACTTTAGGGAGAGACTACACGTGTTAGAGCAGCTTTGTTTAGGTGTGAGTTGTGGCCGCCAGTGAACTTAATGTCAATGAAATCAACCATGCCTATCAAATAAGGTGTCCTTCCACAGCAACCCCATAAAATAGGGTGACACGGTGATCGGTTGATGGAAAGATTGTGCCTGGAAGCTCGCAGGCTCCTAACCCTGTATTTCCACTAGGAGCAATGGCCAGTGTCTGCTAATTCAGTGTTTGCGGTGTCTTCAATTTACCATTACATTTATCATTATAAATTATAATTATCATGAATAACAAAAACCAACTGCATCGCTGAATAGCACGGCTACAGATTTGCAAGCAAACGGCCTTATTCTCCCCCAGAATCAGGAGTTTGATCCCATGCATTCATTTTACCTCCACTCCCATCTCATCCTCAATAAATAAACATGAAGGGATGGGTGCAGTTTGTTCCAGTGAACTGAGTGCAAAGCAAGCCAGGACAGGCTTCCCCTGGCTGGTTTGCAGAAAGATGATGGATGTGAGGGCTTCTCCAGATGATGTCCTTTCAGAGGGGAAGGTGGGTCAAGGGCGGGCAGTGGTTTCCCACTAACCCGATGCCCTGGACAAGGGAGACTGTAATGGGACATCCTCCAGCTGTAACCTGGTGACTTTAATGCCAAGGGTGAAAGCAAGTGGACATTGTCTCAGGGTGTTGGCCACAGGCATTGCTAACTGGTGGACACAGCTCCAACCTGCCTGGTCCCCTCCTGAACCCCAGTGATGTACTTGCCAGAGAGAAACAGACTGAGGAATGACCCACCCCGGGCTGGCCGCAGCCCGGAGACCCCGGGAGATCCTGCAGCATCTTCAGGGAACCACTGATGTCAGAAATGTTAGGTGCTTCTGCTTGAATCCTGGGCTTCCTCTGCGAGACTGGGGACCTGGCTCTCCAGGAACTGGAGGGTGGGCCGGGGAAGTCACTCAGCAGGAGGTGGGTGATGGGCCTCTGTGTCCGTGTCGGGCACTCAGGAGTCAGGGTCAGCCGTGTATTCGCAGCTCGATATACGAATTTTTGAGAATTTGTTTAGATTTTTCTTTCTCTGGCTCTCCCCTCCCCATTCTGATTTGTCCCTCTGGGTCCTGTGATGTGTGCCCTTTCATTAAGTGAGCAAGTCAGAGTTCTGCATCCCAGAGTGGACAGAAACAGGAGCCTGGGAGTCAAACATTCCAGAACATACCGGCATCAACGCCCTTTCACACAGTAAATTTAAAGTTTCTTTGATGTCACAGACGGGATTCGTTGTCAACAAAATGCCACGCTCCGCTGCTCTGACACTGTCACCGTCATCTTATGAGAAATGCACATGGAGATGCGCAGGACTGATGGAGACCATTCCTTTGCAGGGATCCTCGGTCCTGCAGGTGAACCTGCCCTGGTCCACGGGCTGTCAAAGGTTTGCAGGAATGATTTTTCTTCCTTAATTCAAGGCTTGCCTCTTTTTTGTTTCCAGGTACTTTTTTTTTTTTGATGGCAGGAACTGCCATGTCTCTCTGTGTCCCTGAAGAAGACACCCCCAAATTAGGATGCTGGAGCAGGCGGATGGCTCCTGAGCAACTCAGCCCTGGACCTCCCCACTTTGGGATTTTGGGTATATGGTTTCAGTAACCCTTGTGGTTACCTTGCCTATGACTGGATTTTCTGACACTTGCAGCTGAAGGCCATTGCACAACGGCAGCCTTGCCTTTTGTGACAAACGAGAAAAGGAAATCGGGCGTGAACAGATAACTGGTTTTATTTCCACATTTATCTGCCTCCCCTGATAAGGCTCAGATTGAGATTCTATCTCAGCAGGGAGGATGCGTTCCATTTATAAACGTCTTGGTCCAGAAGCTTTCCATTACAATCCCCCTGGCTTATCTTGAAAAAGGGATCACACGCAATGCTTTGATAATAAATGTTAAAAATCCATTCTAGTAGTAGGCTGGCAAAAGAACGAGTCATTCCACGCCAAGGATGGCTGTTTGTGTGCGTAAACCAAAGATGGCAGAAATATTTATCGTTTTCATAAGGCAAATGGCAGTCACTGCTAAAGAGAAAAAAAGTGTGTGGAGAAAGATTGCTGAGGGTACAGGAGAAAATCTCTTTCAACCACGAAGTTGAACAAAAGCCATTCATAGAAGCACTCATGTAGCGAGGCTTCACGCAAAAGCTGAAGATTTTTTTAAAAGTATTTTTAATATAATAATCCAATGGAATTAGGGCCCTTAAAAGGAGAGACATTGGAGAGTTCCCAGACCTCAAGCCATGAGCACACACAGCAAGGAAAGGCCAGTGAGCAGGGAGCAAGGAGGCGGCTGTCTGCCAGCCAGGAAAGGGGCCCCCATCGGAAACCAGATCAGCCACAGCATCCGTCCGGGGCGTCCAGCCTCCAGAACTGTGAAAGTTACATTTCTGTTATTTCAAGCTCCCAGTCTGTGATATCTTGTTATCGCAGCCTAAGTGGGCTCATACCATCTCATAAATGTTTTGTATGATAAATGGAGCAAGTGGTATGAGGGGTCTGCAGACAACTAAGTCAACGTTGTACTGTGAGTCTCAAGGAACTACTTTACTCAAATATTGTGGTAAAGAGCGTCAAGCAATCATCAACCTAAAAGCCATTCACTCTCTACCCCCCTCCCCATAGAAGGCAAACAGAGGATGGTGAACGCTTATAATTGAAACATCTTCATTTTAATAATTGTTGCTTTCCAAAACAACAATATATGAGATACATCTCAAGAGAATTATAAGAGACATTATAAGGTCTGAGACCTTATAAGAAATCTAAACGAGGACAAGGATTGAAACTGTCACTTACATTCAAAAGAAAAATAAGCCTGGATTTATGAAAGGGTTCAAAAATGCATATCAAGTAGAGTTTGGAAGAAATGTTAATGATTTGAAGAATCCTGTCAAGAGGCTACTCTGTGTCAGTGGTGTGACCTCCTGCAGAACCTCTCTGAGAAATGGGGGTACGTAGGACGTAGTTCGATGGCACCCAACGAAATTATCATTGTGTTTACTTTTTTGTTTTCCTGCTTGACAATGGAATTCAAGGGACAGAAATCTGTAGATGAATCTTTTCTTTGTTCTAATACTAGTGGATCTTCCTTATAGTTAATGCTGTCTGGGCGCCTCTACTTAGACAAACATCACTGGGCTTTCTCTATCTTTCTTTCTTTTCTTTCCTTTTCTTCCTTCCATCCTTCCTCCCTGTCTTCCTTCTTTCCTTTCTTCCTTCCTTCCTGGGGGGAAAAAAACAAAACAGTGTTCTGTTTTATTCTGATTCTCACGACAGGAGATAAGGCGATACTGGTGGTAGCCATCAGGCTAAGTGAGGTGATGGATGCTGTGCTGGAGGAGATTTTTTGACTTTGAATCTCCCCTCTCTTCTCATGAGTATATTTCAGTGCTGGTTGAGCTCAAGGCCTGGTGGCTGGTGATCTGATTTGTGGGTGAGTCTGAATGGAGTCAACGCAAGTGTTTTTAGGAGGCAAATGGAAACCACCAGCATCACTTCGCTGACTACTCAGCTGTTCGATTCACAGGTGCTCATTTCAGGCTCCGTTGCTTTCTTCTCTTTTAGAATTCTTGCTCCTTTTACTTTACCTTAAAATGAGTGAGATGAACCCTCACTGTCAAATTGAAATTGTAAGCACTGCTTGCAGTGACACGTCCAATCCATTTTTGGGGGGGAAATTGTGTTTTGTTTTTGATTTGCACATTTGCTCCATTCATGCCTTGATATAGACTTCAATTTCCTCTTTCCGTTAGCTTTTCTCTCCTCTTTGTCTTCCTTTTAGTTTGACTTTTACTTTGTTCAGATGTAGACTCTAAAATGCCCTGTTTTAGTAATTCTTGGAATCATTAGATTCAATCCTTGTTCCATTGAAAAGTATTTTGTTCTGCATTTTCAGGCATGCATGTTTACTAGCAGATCCACAAATATGATTTTTTTTTCCCAGTTTGAAAGATTTTCTGACCAAAATGTTGGTTTCGAAGTCGCCCAATGAAGCACATTTACATAGATTGATAAAACTTTTCTTTACACTGAGATGGACAGATACAGTTCTAGGTAAGACATTTTCAGTAGACTTACCTTCCCCTGGACTACAAGATGCAAAATCAATTCCAAATCTCTTTTGAGGAATACCAGGTATTCGCTTTTCTATTTGGAATTATCCTCTGTATCCTGGAAGGCCGGCTTCCTGAAAAGGAACGTGGAAACCCTTCAAAAATACACCTAGGGAGATATTATCAGAGCTGGAGAGGAACCATGGCCCTGGAACTGAGCAGTTACTCTGTTTGTGGTGAAGTAACGTTTCCTTTTAACACATGTAGCTGACTTGAGAGTCGTTGACGTTACTTCCGCATCTGCAACTGTAACATCTTGTGCTTCTTTTGCTTTGGATGTTTTGTTTTCCAAGACTGAAACCAACATTCTGTTGTTGTCTTGGTGATTTTTCAGCAGTTTAAAGCGTTAGTGATACGTTGGCGGGGTACAGGGAGGAAGGTCTCCTATTTGCCAATGTCTGCCAAGTTCTTATTTTCATTTCTCCCCCATTTGTTTCTTTCTGTCCTACACTGTAGAGGAAAAAAAATCTATTTAAGATGCCTTCTCTTGGCCATCTTCTGCCTTGGCCATTGCCTCTGAAATCATAATCTCCCTCCTCACACTCCGAGGCTCTGGGAGGCTCATGGACCTGGATCCCCATTTCTGTGGCTCCATCCTCTTGCCAGAGACTTCTGTGACCACATTCAAAGTTGTCCTCTGCAGTAGCCCATTGATTGCTTCGGAGGTTATGACCCCTGCGCTTTTAACACAGTCAACCTGATTCCTGGTCGAAGATGAAAAGAAAAGCGTTATCAACATTGTAAATCAGATTATGGGAGATGTCTTTGGACCACACGGATGAGATAGCTATTAGAGAAAGAAGAGAGAAATGAAGGAAAAAGAGAAGAGAGAGAAAGAGAGACAGAAGGGAAAAAAGAGTTGATATTTTTGGAACAAGTTGAGAGATATTTTGCAAGACACATGGATTAAAAAGTCCTTATGTGATTTTAAATCAAACCATCACTTGGTGTAGCAGGTTGGGAGAGGGAAGCGATGTTTAAGCATATGCACATGAGCCTCGAATCTGATGCCATAAAACACTCTTCTGTTCCACCATCCGTCTGCATTCCTGTGTTGGATGGGCAAGTTTATACTCATGCCTTCCCCCGCAGTATACTTTTTCTGAGTTTCTTCAGAGATTGAGAGGCTGAGTTTCTTCGTGACTAACATCTACCTTTGATTATATAAAGGATAAGCCAACAGGACGCTCTCTCCCCTGGAGCATCTGGATAAAGGAAGAAATCATAGCAATTTTCTTACAGCAGCAGGATTCATATTCTTTTTGTCAATATCCAGCCCCTTACCTTCAAGATTTTCCAATTTCTTTTTCGGTAGCAGATGGGATTCTTAAAAAGAAGGGGGCTATTTGTGATAGAAGGTTCACCTAATGCCAGAAACTCAGCATGGACTCCCCGTTAACTTCCAAATGAGATTTTGGTGAGGTGTACGTAGCACAGAGGAGAAGCTGTTCACGGACGCAGAATCATGACTATTGCTCCACCTGCCTTTAGAACTTGCCTGTGCTCTCTGGAAGATTTGAGGAAGCTCTGTGTGCTAGAATTATTGAAAACCAGCAGGATCTCCACATGCGCATCCTTGGAAGAAAAACAAAAGGATGCAATTCAATTGGGGTAATACACCTGGCTTTCTACTTTAAAGGAAACCAAGTCTCTTTTATTTTTCCCTTTTCTTTCTGGGCAGCAGATCTGTCTCCAGTGGGGCTACTTTCAGTGCACCAGCTTTGGGTCATTCATATTAACAGAAACTCCAGAACCAGTACAATGCAAACATGTTATGTGCAAAAATACACCAAAGACTGAATAGGTAATTTGTCGCTGGACTCTGAAATCAAAGAATCAAAACAACTAGTTTCTTGGCACCACAAATATCAGGGAACTTTGGAGCACATCACATCTCTTTGCTGGGGCCACCACAGATTTGCAGGCCACTGATCTGCTTAGCCAATGAGTTCCTGTGACTCAGGTCCTCAGTGTTGTCCCAAAGGGGAGAAGTGATATATGTCAATTTTAACGAGATGACTCCGCCGTGATTAACGATTAAAGCAACGGGTAGGAAGACTTTGCTTGGCCAGGAAAGAAAGTATTTTCTTACTCACAGAAATGACAATTAATTTAGAGGATGACATTTGCATGTAAACCAATAATGGTGCTTAGAGATTCGGCAAGAATTTCAGACAGTGGAGCGGAGGGACAGTGGTGAAATGCACTTTGTGGTTTACCCCCCCAAAGTTGTCCATTCACTGGGCGGAGGTTTAACTACTAACAGATACAGAGGAACAGAGCAGAGGGACCCAAAATGGAGAAAGGGTAAGACATTTTTAAATACACTTTTAATTTTCAACTGATTTTAGATTTTCATACAATTTGCAAAGATAGGCCAGAGAGCTGTTGTGTTTATAATCCAGCACTCAATTTCTCCCGTTGTTAAAAACTCAATATAGTTCGTTTGTCACAAGTAATGGCCAACATTGATCCACTATTAATTAATTAAGTCCATACTTTGTTCTCAGGTCCTTAGTTTTGACCCAAATGTTTTTTTTTTCTGTTCCTGAATTGCATCCCAGGATACCACATTGCATTTAGTCCCTATGTCTCATGAGGCTCTTTGAGATTCAAGATTCAAATGGCCTTGACTTTTAAGGAATACATATCAGGGTTTTGTAAAATGTCCCTCCAGTGAGGTTTGCCTTACTCCTTTTCTCATGAGTCCGCTGGGATTAAGGACTTTAGAAGGAACACTACATGGATGAGATGTCATTCCTACCACATGCCAAGGGTACAGACCATCAGCATGACTCAACCGCAGCCGACACTCACCTTGGCCGTGTGGCTGAGGGACTGTCTTTTAGGTTCCTCCACTGCAAGTTACTTTTCCCTTACTGTCTCCCTTATCACCCTCTTTGGAAGAAAGTCACTTGGCACAGCCCACACTTAAATGGTAGAGACTTGTGTTCCATTTCCCGGAGAGGGCGAGCTGAGTTTTCAATATTTCTATTTCACACTGAGGACTTGAGTCACAGGAACTCATTGGCTAATTAGATCAGTGGTCCATCTAAATAAGGTTTGCATTCACAGAAGTCTGAGATCACCCCCCGGAGGAGACAAGGATCCAGTTTTCAAATTCCCCTCAGAGGTGGGGTACCCCGATTGAGAACCACAGAATTAGCAGAAACAAGAGAAGACAGATGCTAATAAAGAGACCAGCAGGATGGGAAAAGTGAAAAAAAAAAAAGATGGTATGTGGCAGAAAGCAAAATAAATAAATAAATAAATAAAAAGAGAGACAGATTCCAGAAAGCCAAATAGAAAGGCAGCCCAGGGGATATTTGGAAAAAAAAAAAACAAAACTGAGGGTAGATTTAAATTTCTTTTTTCCTGGAATGTTCCCTAAAATTGGAACTATATCATTTATGCTGAATAGCACAAGCTTTGTGTTGGTAAACACTGTCTAGGTGATGGTTTCCACAATGAAGACAAACCCTGATGTCACATGTCATGATGCGGTTTAATTTTAATGTCATCCTTCTAAATATCATTAATGTCATAGGAACGTTGCTGTGGATGGCAGACCACAGACATAGTGACAGTGTCACGAGTCCTGCAAGTTTTGACTCAACACAAACTTAATTGCCACTAAACACTCCTCTTGACATGCCTCTCCTTGAAATTCTCATTCCTCGATCAATTTTCTTCCTCAAAGATTCTGGCCCTATGAGCCTCAAAGGGAAGGTGCTGTGATACGTCTTGTCACCCATCACACCTTTCCCTGATCTTTTCTGGAAGCAAGTCCCAGGCAGAGGCAAAGGATAATAAAAATAAATAAATAAAATAGACTGTTTTGCAACAATTCATGTCAGAGAAAGGATTTGTTTTGCTTTGTTTGATTGTTTAGGAGAGAGTGTTGGGCAGGGAAGGAGGCAGGTGCTCTCACAGCTTGCGATTCTGAGGATTCTCCATGGGCGGGACTCTCATCATCATCCCTGGGGTGCTCTGTGCCTGAATAACAGTTAACAAGAAGGACAACTGTGCAGCCTTGTCCTGCAGCCGCCAGGATTGCAGATGCGGCAGATGGTCGAGGGGTGAGCCTCACCAATTAGCAGAGTTATTTGATCTAAAGATGAGAAGCGGGGTGCCCGAGTTAGAATTCAATGTTGCTATTAGGGCATTAGAAAAATATATATAGAGAGAAACACAATCCCAGCCTGTGGAAAGTGTTTCATTAAGCTGAGAAAATCTCGTTATTTCAAACACCGTTCATTCAAAAATCAGTGACCTCTGTTCAGGGACTGTCGGTATTATGGTCTCCTGTATCATTTTATATGAAATGTTTACGGTATTTTTTTTTCCCCACAAGCATCAACATGTTAAGTAGCCGTTTACTGACAAACCACATTCAAAGGCAATAGAAGTTGTTGTCCAGAAGTCTTCACATGAGAGTGGAAAAGGGATTGTTTTGTTAAGACAAGTTTTAAAATTGAATTTTTTCATTAACACACAGTGAAATGGACTTTATTTGTGTACGGATAAATGAATGATAAAATACACACAGACTCACATAACTGACATCACAAGCAGAAGGCAGAACAGATCCATCACGATGGATGATTGCATCCCCCGTGGATGCTCCTGCAGTCAAAATCGGCCCCAACCCCTGAAGCTCATGAATTTGTTCTCTGTGTAATTACGTAGTTATGTATTCATTTTTGCCTACAAGCTTGTCACTTAAGATAATGCCTTTGGAATACATTTCAGTCACTTAACACCTCAATCGTTTATTCCTTTTTTGTTGCTGTATACTATTCCATTGTGTGGACTGATTACATTTCCTCACCTCTTCACCTATTGAAGGACATTTGTTAAATACATATATTTATATATATGTATGTATACTGAAAATATAAAATATATTAAAAATATATATATTTGCCATTCTAAGGGATGTGTAGTGATACCTTATTGTGGTCTTGAATTTGGCTTATTGGTGATGCTGGTGAACATCTTTTTCATGTGCTAATTTTCATCTGTATATCTTCTTTGGCCAAGAATCTATTCAACACTTTAGCTCATTGAAAAAATATACAGCCATTATATATAAAAATAGATTAAAAAAAAAAGTTTCTTCTGTATGGCACAGGAACTATAGTCAATGTCTTGTAATAACCTTTAATGAAAAAGAATATTAAAATGAAATATGTATGTATGTGCATGACGGGGACAGTGTGCTGTGCACCGGAAATGGACACATAGTAACTGACAGTACTTCAATTAAAAAAAATATATTAAAAAAAAGTATATTATAGTTTACTCACTGCTGAGTTTCGAGATTTTTTAAAGTGTATTTATTCTAGACATAAGAAATGTCAGGTGTGTAATTTCAAAATGTTTTCTCCTCATGTATAGCTGGTCTTTTCAGTTTCTCAAGAACCAGCCATTTTAGCTCCGATAAAATTTATCTCCTATTATTGTTTCTAATGCCCTTTGCTTCTGAGGCCATGTCTCATAATCTTTCCCCCAGGTAGGAAAATAGTCTTGTTTTCTTGTAAAAGTTTGATTTTTTTTAAATTTTACATTTAAAGGCATGATCCCTTTTGAGTTCATTTTTGTACAATTTGTGAGATTTAGGTTCAAGTACTTATTTATGTGCGGATGGCTGTCCAAGTGTTCCAACATCATTTGTTGAAGAGAACACTTTTCTCCGTTAGATTCTCTGTGTCGTCACAAATCAACGGATCGTTTCTCTTGGGTCTCAATACTATTCCACCCCCTCAATCACTGTGCCTTTGTCCTTCAATCCCACACTGTCTTGATTATTGTAACTACACAGTTACAATAATCTAGAGCAATAATGAAGAGCGTCTTCTAAAATCCTTCTTTTTCAGAATTGTTTTGGGTGTACAAGGCCCTTTGTTTTTCACATAAATTTTAAAATCAGTTTATCTGTGACTATAAAACTTCATCCTGGGGTTTTGTTTAGAATTACTATATATCTATAGTACAACGTGGGGTTATTTGACACCTGTATTATAGTGAGTAATCCAACCCAAAAAACTAATATGCTTTGCAATTTATCTGAGTCCTCTGGCTTTTATGAGCAATTTTATATATTTTTTTAGCTTGCAGAGTTCATTTATATTTTGATGGATTTCTGCCTAAGAATGTCTTTTTTGAAACTGTTGGAAATTATAGTCAGATTATTTTAATTTAGTTTTCAGCTCTTATTGGTAATATATAAAGATGTAAAGTTAATTTTGGGGGGTTGATCTTGCAGCCTGCAACTTGATAAATTCATGTATTAGTTCTAGGAGGTATTTTTGTATATTTCTCGAGATTTTCTACATCCTCATGTCAACTGTGAAGATGATGAGTTTTCCCTGTTTCTTTCTAATCTGCGAGCCCTTTATTTTTCATGCTTTATATAAAGACTACAAACAGCAGAGCCTGGATAAGATTACGGACAGAATTTCCCCTAGAGCTTCTTGGTCCGGCATGGCCCCGCGGGCACCCTGATCTCAGACTTCTAACTTCCGGAAGTGTGAGATGATACATTTTTGTTGTTTTTAAAGCCACCCAATTTGTGCTAACTTGTTGCAACAGCCAGAGGAAATGTCAATGTCTGTACTTGTTGGTTTTCTTTACTCAAGTATATTTCTGTTCTAAACTTTCCCATTTGGCTCTCCTTTTTGTTCTGTTTCTTTGCTGAGACCTTCTGCCTGATTTGTTTGCTCTCTAGAGTCCTCAGATGGCTTGTGTTTTCCGTCTGGGTTGGACATCAATATTCAGTGAACAGGACGGGGCACAGGGTGTACGCTCCATCTTATCTTGAACCAACCCCTCCTAAAGGATTTTTGCACGTGATTTTTAAAAAAGAAAATCATGTTGTAATGATAGTTTTCACAAGATTTATTCTACAGTAGTAAGTACTGAATGTCCGATCGAACAGGCTCCAACGGGCAGATGATCCTGGGCAACATGTGCAGATGTGATGGTGACAATCACAGTGGGCTGAAACACTCCAATAGGCGCTTCTTCCATTTGTGAAAAATCTCAGTTTCAATAGTCCACATCTTTCACTCCTAAGCAGATGGTACCACGTAGGGTGGGGCTGGAGGAAAACGCTTGAGAGGTTAAGGGCAATCAAATGATACAAACATACACGTGGATAATATAATATAACATATGATATTATTTATATAATATTTATTATCTTCTACCTGTAATTCCAAATACTGATCATTAGTGATTTTTCCCATATTCCAGTCCCTAACCTTGTAACCAAATTTTTATAAACCCATATATGTGTTCACAAAGTATATAAATATAATATAAACATATACACATGTATATATGTATGGAATATATATATATGCACACATGCATTTATACATGTATGTGTTTATAAACAGGGAGACACAGACACACTTAAAGATGCTCTAAATTTTATTATTTTAAATAAATATATACCTTATAAGTGATGACAAAATACAGCATTCATTTCATGTCTCTAATGAAGGCTTTTTAAAAATGTCCTTTTGCCCTCTGCTTTTAGTTTAATTTAAATGTGATGGGTCCCATTTGTCTATGTGATTTTTCTGGGCAACTTTATGAGTTGTATGTCATTCTGCGCCGTGACATTTTTTTCAAACACGGTGATCGACACTATCCAGATGCCCAACATTTTTAATAGCTAAGTTACTGTGAAAGATGGCTTATTATTTATATGATTCATATGTGTTCATTGGTCTGGTTTCCTAAATACCTTTACTAGGAAAAACTCCTTCAGATATGCATTTACCAACCATGCGATCTTAGAGTTTGTCTCTATTTAAAATTCAATAATTCTAAAATTGGATTTCTTTCCACTCTCATGCAATTCAGATTTTTAACTAATTCGAGCTGCCATTTCATTAGGCTCCCTTTCTGAAGTTTGGTTACCGCTGTCCTGAATCTCAGTTTTGATTATCGCATGATTCCAAAGAATAATTTGATGCTCTAGTAAGAACCGTTCTGTCCGTTTGAACCCTCAGCCTTTCTTTGCCTACTTCTACTATGTCATTTCCAGCAGCAAGTTCTGTTTGACTTGAGAAACAGCCAGGACACAGAATTAGGAAGTTTTCCTGCCACAATTTATATTACATTTGCCTGATTCTGAGTGTTTTTGGTCAGCACATACTTTGTCCTGATTTTCTGTGTGCCAGTGTTTGTGACATTTATAGTTGGTGTGACTTTGGGCAAGTTTCTTCATTACATCTAATGTTTATGTCACTTTTCTAATTTGCCAATCTCTTCTACATTTTTGAACTTTGATCTGTGTCTGTACACAGCGTGATAGGTGGACCCCCCTTCTCGGTAACTTAAAATAGACTGCATGACATCATTCCCCAGGCAAGCACCCCACTTTTGGATCTGGAGTGGAATGAGTTTGAAGGTCTTCATCTGATTCCACAAAGAGCTATTCTTTGCCTTTCTACTACTTTCAACCTTTTTCCCCCCTAAATGTCAAACATTAACATTACTCAAATGGATTTCCATTTAAATACCATTATGTGACCTCAAGTATTTGATACATTGTTCCTAAGAGAGCTTCTTGAAAATGCCTAATGTCTTTTAAGGCTAAACGTTAAATATGTCTTTTAAAGATGATCTTTGTGGTTGTAATTTTCTGGTTTTGCTTCATTTGGTTTTGTTGTTGATGGCATCTCCACTCGCTGATTTTACCACAGCGAATAAAGATGTAAACTCTTCAGTGAAAACACTTTAAAGAGGGCAATAACAATGCATGTATTAAAAAAAAGATTTACAGGGGATATTTTAAAAAATTGTGCATTAGTAGAGCTCCATATGGAATCAGGAAAAGCTCTCACTTGTTTCCTGAGACTTTTCCCATCTAAATATATTCCCTAACCCAAATTGCAAAGTCTAAAGAAAGATGTCAATCAAATGTGTCAAGAACAGTTTGCACTTTCTTAATTTGAAAGGCACCAGCAGTGATTCCCATCCATGGATAGAGAAGACCATTTTGCTGTGTTGAAAAGCTACCTGAGATCTGGCACGGACCAGCTCTGGCCCCAGATCTGTCATCCACTGTGAGTGGAGGTCTCCATAAACACACAGCATTTCTGTGCCTCATTTTCCTTTATAAACATGTAGAGTTTACATATAAAGTATTATTTAAATTTGTTTTATCTAGCTTCTTCTTGGATGATGAACAAACTGACTCTGGAAAGCAAAATAGCTTTTCTCCCCTCTTGTGTGGGTTGGTGGTGTCTCTGGACAGAATTCTTTGCTGTCCCTGTGGTGCTGAGTCCAAACTCATTCTGCACACTGCATGACAGGCCAATAAATTGGGAGATGAGGTGTTGGGGTAAGGAATAGCAACTTTATCTGGAAAGCCAGCAGATTAAGAAGATGGGGGACTAATGTCCTGGAGAACCATCTTCCCCAAGTCAGAATTCAGGCTCCTCTTTTACTAAAAAGGGGCGGGCGTGTGGTTGGTTGTTGCAAACTTCTTGATGTCAGGAATCCTTTGTTCTTGCAGCTGTGTGCGTGGGTCAGGCCATGGTGTCCCTGCAAACCTCCAGCAAAACAAATGTTATTTTCTATTCTGCAACTTGTTACCTTTATAGGAGTGCAGAGGTGTTAACATCCTTAAACGTCAGAGCCTTGAGAACAGGCTCTCCTGTGTCTTTCAGGCTAAAAGCAACATTCTTTTCCAAAAGGTGCAGAACCGGTAAGACTGAGCCTGGAAAACAGGGCACAGGGTTAAAGCCAAAGGAACAGGTCTAAGGTGGAGTCAGATTTGTTCTTTTCTGTTACATCTCAGGCATCGGGTTTTCAGCAGGGCTGACCTTCATGAGCAAAGCTTGGAGGTTGCGTGCAGAATAATACATTTTGGGGACTGGGAAGATGACCTGCCTGGGGCTCAGATGCCAGGGGGACCAGTCCAGAGGAAATGTCTCCAGGAGCCTCCCTCTGTACCATGCTGGGCAACCCACCGCTCCCTACCTTTGCTTTTCTTTCTTAACGTATGTATTGTGATAAAATACATACAATATAGATTTTGCCCCTTTTACACTTCTGAAGGTTACAGTTCAGTGTTGTTCATTACATTCACATTGTTGGTCATCACCATCTGTTTCAAAAACGTTTCCATCGTCCCAAACAGAAACTCTGTACCCATTAAATGATCTGTCCCTTGTGATGGAGAAGGGGTCAGATGGGTTCCGGGAACCCTTATGGGTACCAAAATTTGCTGAAGGGCACCTAAGTCCCGTAAATAAGGAGGGCAGCCTGCCCTCTCCCTCTTTATCCCTGACGCACAACGTGCTGATACAGGAGCAGACGACGCAGCTCCCCATCCACCCCTCCCTCTCAGCACCCAGTAATATTAATTTATTTTCTGTGTCTATGATTAGGTGAAACGTCTTTCTAAACGTTTGGGGGAGACTAAGAAGCAAGGAGAAAAAAAAAAAAAAAGAAAACCAGCAGAGTAGCAGGGGAGGAGGAAGATGAATGACAGCTAGCCTTTGATCTTTTTATGATAGTTAAAGCATTGTTATTAAGGGAGTGAGATTTTATATATAAATTCAACTTTAACCTTCTGGCTTGCTGGGCTGTGAGCCCACATATGCTTATGTTAGTGGATCTCTTTCTTTAATATGCATGTGATGTGTGTGTCTGCTTCTGCGAGCTTCACAAAGGGACTAAGTTCTATGTCTAGTGTTGGAGGGGAGAGACAGAAATGGCCAAAGTTTTTGAGAGGAAATTGAGAGACCTAAAAAAACTCTGGGAGACCCACACGCGTATTTAGAGTCAAACAGATTCAGCTTTATTTGTTTCTCTTTCTCCTGGAGATTTGTTCTTTATTTTTTACTCCAATCATTTGTTTCTAATGGAGGCAGACAATGTTGGTCCCTGCCTTGCAGAGTTTAGGTCCTGGTTCCAGAGTGTGTGCGCGCGACCCAGTGCCGGTCACCCCCAGTTTCCAGGGACAGCTGGGACAGGAGTCTGCGAGGAGCAGCCAAGCACCCCTTTCTGCAAAACGCTGCTACATGAAGCATGATGGTGGCTGTTGCCACATCTCCCTCCCCTGGGTTACTCTGACCCTAGAGAAAACGTGCTGTGCATACAGAGTATCAGAAATAGTGATGCTCCCGGAGCGTTGCTTTCCCAAATTTTGTGTTGGGGGCCCCATAGAGGTCCTGGTTCTATTTGGGGTTCTGTCTTTGCAAAAGTAAACTATCTTCAGCAACATCTCAAAAGCAGTTATCTTAGGGAATACAACTCTGCTCTTCAGTTCCCTGGATTTCTTTGATTCTGGCCAGATGCATTAAGCAAATGGTTGTAGATTTAGTCTTCAAATTCTTGGCCTTTCTCATAATTGTAGCAGCCATGTCTTGGCCTTTTTCTCTCAAGCTCCCCCAATCATTCCTCACAGTGTAACAGAAAAGAACAAATCCGACCTGTTCCTTTGGCTTTAACCCTGTGCCCTGTTTTCTGGGCTCAGTCTTGCTGGCTCTGCACCTTTTGGAAAAGAATGTTGCTTTTAGCCTGAAATACACAGCAGAGCCCAGTGTCAAGGCTCTGACATTTAAGGATGTTAACACCTCTGCACTCCTATAAAGGTAACAAGTTGCAGAATAGAAAATAACATTTGTTTTGCTGGAGGTTTGCAGGGGCAGCATGACCTGACCCACGTGCACAGCTGCAAGAAAGAAGGATTCCTGTCGCAAAAAGTTTGCAACAACCAACCACACCGCCTCCCCTTTTTAGTATAAAAGGAGCCTGAATTCTGACTTGGGGAAGATGGTTCTCCAGGACATTAGTCTGCCATCTTCTCAGCCTGCTGGCTATCTGAATAAATTCACTATTTATTGCCCCAACACCTCATCTCCCGATTTATTGGCCTGTCATGTGGTGAGCAGAATGAGTTTGGACTCAGTAATAATAAGATATGGTTGCAAGCATTTCCCCTCCTGTCTGCATTTGATGTGCCAAAGTCTCAGATCTCTCCTAATGCCTCAACAAGCTTGCTTTTCTCTCCGCCCTTCAACTTTGGGTTGGAGGCCATTACTTCTCTCTCCCTCTCCGTCTCTGATCTCATTCCTGACCCCTGACTTCCACCATCATATTCAATGGTAATCTCCAAATCTAGGTCTGCAGCCTGCATTTCTTACTGTTTTCCAAATCTATATAGTTTGGCTACTGAATATTGCCTCATGAGTGAGCAATTTCAACTCCAAAAAAAAAAAAAAAACTTTTCCATCTTTGTTTATCCAAAGTTGATCTATTCTGGTAGTTCTCAGGGTTAGTAAATCATTACCAGCCACCCAGTCACCCAATATCAGAGCTTCAAGTACATCTAGCTTTTCTCAACCAGGTCCTCCTCTCAATTACAGAACGTGGGAAACTAGTTTCCCCATTACCTCAAAAATAATGTCTAATTGTATCTTTCTAGGTACACAGGGCATAATTCATCGTATGCCTGGAGAGCTTTAAGACATTAGAACTTAATCTATCATGGAAACCCTGCCATCAACCTTCGTCTTACTTTAAACTCTCTCATCGTATTTCATTTCTCTTCATTTCCATTACTACCACTCTCATTTGGTGAATATAATTAGTTTCCTGAATTATTAAAATTGTTTTCAAAACAGTCTCCCTGCTTTATGTCTTGACCCCACGCCCTCACTTGTCACAGTGTTATTTTGAAAATCCTAATTGGATGTCCCATCACAAATCCTTCCATCGCTTTGTAATGGGGTGCAATTATCTTGGGACACACTCACACTGTGGTAATGCATCGTGACCTGTCTATTTTTGTCCTGTGCTTCTGTATTTAAAAAAAAAAAATTGGCTGGAATGAAAGCACACACCATGTGTATTAGAAAAAAAAAATTAAACCAGAAGTCTACAACGCACACATTCGGAATATTCTTTGGCAAGATTTCTGCTTAACACTTCTGGGCTTGGCCAATCCAATGTCTGCTTTTTAGATTTTTAGGTAAATATTTTTAAGAATGAGAATGTTTAATAAAACAGAGATTAACAACATTTCACGTGATGGATCAAAAAATTAATATGTTAACAATTCTGGGATCATACACCTCCTTGACATGGCAAGTGGAGTTCTGAGAGCCTGCAAGCTCCATGCCAACCCAAGTTAATTGTACCTCATTGGCAATTGTCTTAGAATCATCCCAGAGACAGCTTCTAAGACCTGCCCTTGTTTCTGTCCCCTTCAAGAGCCAATGATTTCATAGTCTCACTATTTGAGCAGCAACACCAGTCTGGAAATAGTAATCTTTCGTAACTGAGGCAACAGGAATTATTAGAAATTATGGTTGAGCAAATATGATTAATGGGTTGGATAAAGAACCAGGCTTGGGAAATGGTCGGGAAACAGGATGCTCCAACTCCAGTGGAAGGAACACCTGGGCAGGTGGGAGCTAACGTGGGAGCTGCACACCTGGCTCCTCCATCATAACTTGCGTTGGACCTTGGTGCTCACCACCTCCGATTGTAAAGAAATTCCAAAAACCCCAGCCTCTTTGCATTTGCATCTCAGGATAGTAAGTTCTTCCTAGAGATTTCCCTGGGGTCAAATTCAGTTACACACCCATGCAAGGTTTCAAGGAAAGCACATATTTATTTTGTGTTTATGTATTTATTTTTTGCTTCTACAATGCAAAGAATCACCCTATCGTCTACTGAGTTGCATACGATTTTTGGATTGTCAAGGAGTTTTGATGCTAAAAAGAAAAATAAATGAATTCTCTATAGCTCACCCCTTCTTATGAAAATTCACCTCTACAATTTTTCCACAATAAGTCCCGTCAATAAAATTTCTTCAGTTAAGTTCATGGCACCTTCCTTCCCTTCTCCATCCTCTCCCAAAAGCAGAGGCCGGTTGACTACAGTAACGCGGCATAACCAGGTACAGATCATCAGAGTGACATCTGCTTCATAACTTGCATCCGTATCTCAATATTGAAAACACACTGAGGAAAGGGGGCTTGGGAGAACTGATCAGAATTGGCAACAGCCTTTTCCCCTTTGAGTCTGACATTCTGTTATCTAATTTCTGGGACATTAGGACCTGTGTTCCCTACTTGTTCCTTCTCTCCACTTCCTCTTTCCAAACATGATGCCATGCCAGCAGTTCTGAATAAGTTCAATTTACCTTGGAAAACGTTCAATTCTAGCTTACCTATCAATGTGGAAATGAACTCAAACAGTTTGCGGATGGACGTTCATCCTAGTCAGGAGGAAAGCCTCTTTTCCTTTGAGTCTTACATCTTTTCTCGCAGTTCAGATTCCAGCGGTCCATGTTCTGTGTCTCTGTATCAAATCAGGACACTGTCTGCATCACTTTTTGTCTAGCTTTGGAGGTCTAAAATGTCATTGTAGTTGATGGGAAGATATGATGCCCCAGTGTTTATTTCACCATCTGCTGACCAATCAGAGCTAAGTGCCTCCCCCAAAATCACCCTAGGTTAAAAAAGCAGCCTTGCCAAAGGCTACTGGTCACCCCTCCCCAGAGGCAGCCGTCATCCTGTGATCATCTATTTCAAGAGTACAGATGCTTGGCCCCTTTATCCTAATTCCTGAATTTAAGACAACTCTGAAATGCCATGTGTGGTCCACATGGAGTCATCTGCGACCACTGAGTCTCTGCTCAGCTTCTCCTCCAAACCCATTTCCCTCACTCCTTCACAGGTGTGGTTCCCAAGAGCATCTATAAACTTACTGTGCGCACATGTCCATCTCAGGTCAGCAGCAACCTTGGATCATTATAGGAAAAACGGTCCACTTTTTATGTGAATATAAAATATCTGTAATGTTGATGAATGTATCTGTTAATCACACAGTTTTATTATTTATGTTATAGTATTTTAATGACCATGGTGAATTTCACTAAATGTTTAAGGAGAAAAAACAATCTTACATTAACTTTTCAGTAATGGAAAACACTTCCAATTCCATGAAACCAACATGCATTGGATATTTATAGTTGACAATTGTGTTTTAAGAAAGGAAAATTATAGGCCTGTATCTTTCACAAGCGCAGATGTAAACAGCATAAACAAAATACATATAATGTGAGTAGATCATAGTAATGTCTAGTTTTATTCTTGGAATTATGTTTTTTTGGCATATACTCTACAAAGATGAGACATGTATGCATCAAATTACACAAATAAGAAGAACCTAGATGCACTCAGTGATATATACAAAAAGTTGAAACAACCAAATGCCATCAGTAGAAAAAGGGATAAATAGAATGGGGTATATTTACAATGGAATAACCGACAGCATTGAAAACAAACAGTGACAGCTATCCACAAAAACAAGAATGAATTCACAAAATAATTTTGAGTGAATGAAGCCAGACCCCAAAGTATATGTCCTTTACGTGAGTCCTAATTTTTGAAAGTTTGAAAGACAAACGCACTTAATCTACGGGCATAGCAGGTAAGAACACAGTGCCTTTGAGTCGGAGGGAGGAGGTGATGGTTAGAACGTGGTTACACTGCAAACGAAAAAAGAAAACAGTCTAGCCTGGAGCTTATCAGCTAGTTGAGGTTGACAGGCAATAAACAAGCAAATGAATA